>NW_007257672.1:2713-31038 GCF_000164805.1 Carlito syrichta | reverse complement strand
CACTCACCTCAGCCTCCCAAAGGCACAGGATTACAGGCTGAGCCACTGAGCCCGGCTATGGCATATATTTGGGATTCAAGCCAGTATAACTGTAGCCAAGAGGGTTAGATATACAGAGCTGAGGAAACTAGAGATGAGGTAAGAAGGAGCATAGCAGGTGAGCCTCCTTCATGTCTCATAGAAGGGGGATCTCATGATGAAATCGAGAAATGTAATAAAAGTAATTATTCCTTCTAAGATAGGGAGAACAAAAGAGAAAAGGGGACATGTCCAAATCTGCCAGCAGAAGGATGTTGCAGTAATCCAGGAGCAGTACTAGGGGTTCTCGTGCAACTGGTGCACTTGGGGAGAGTTTTAAGAAGTGAAGATATGTACAGTTTGTGATAATTTGAATATGAGTTTTGAGAGCAAAAGTAATATAAAAGATAAACTTTAGTGTTCTGATTAATTATTTGGGTTGTTGAGTGTGCCATTCAGTGATAGAGGGATAATTTATCAAATAAGAGTAACCATTTGAGAAGAAAGAAAGAACCAAAAATCTGGATAGACATTTTTATTTAGCAGACCAAGGGCAGAGATCCAACCCATCATTTCTTAATTACTTGTTTTTTTTCCTTTATTTGGGATAATGGCTGATATCCATAAGATACTACAAACACTACATAAAACCACACTGATCATACATCAACAAAATAATATTGTTGCATTTACTGTATATGTTCCATTCCATTTTTTTTTTTTTTTACATTCTAGTATTTTGAAGTTGGGATCCATCTAACACTAAATTATCAACATTACTATTGTAGTAATTTTTCTGTAGTAATTATTCTCCTTTTCGGTTTATTTTATTCCTGAAAAGCTGTTCATAAATTGATGACATATCGTAGAAAAGATGACAATTAAGAACCAATAAAATAACTTATGCATCAACTGATTTAAATAAGAGGAGCTGACCATAGAAATCACCAACTCGGCCTGCTTAGATATTGTTTTAAACTAAAAATTTAACAATAGTATATCTAAGCTAGGCACAGAGGCTGTAGCCTGTAATCCCATCACTTTAGGAAGCCAAGGTGAGAAGATTGCCTGAGCTCAGGGGTTCGAGATCAACCTGGGCAACTTGGTGAGACCTCGTCTCTACAATAAATCAAAAAATAAGTTGAGCATGGTAGCACACGCCTATAGTTTCAGCTACTTGGAAGGCTGAGATGGAAGGATCTCCTGAGCCCAGCAGGTCGAGGCTGCAGTGGCTGTGAGCATGCCACTGCACTCCAGCCTGGGCAACAGAGTGAGACTGACTCAATAAAAAAAAAAATATATATATATATATATATACACACATATATATGTATATATATATTTATAAAGTGAAAATATATCACCAACTTATCTTTTTTCTCCCCACATTCACTGCTATAATCCAAGGTGTCATTACTACCTCTGTAATGGCTTTTAACCTGGTCCCTCTTCCATTAAAGGTTTAAAAGTTATCTGTATGTTCATTATTATATAGTATGTTTGGGAATATGTTTAAAATGTTTTGATCACAAGAAAATGAATCTATATCTTCTTTGGCTTTTTGGACAATGTTCAGCTCTTTTATGAAATATTTAGATAAGTAATATTTCCTCAAAGGTACATTTGACACAGCTTCAACAATTCTAATATAGAGGAGATTCAATAACCAATACTGTTTGTGTGATGAGAGTACTTTTCGTTTTATACAATTATTTACTTGATTTAATACGTTTGAATAACAAAAATATGGGTATATTATGTGCCAGACACCAATCTCAATATTTTTCATTAATTACATCATTTTAATACATACAATCTCTATTTTTATTATCCTTGTTTACAGATAATGAAACTGAGGCACAGATAAGTTAAGGAATGTACCCATTTTTATGCACCTCATTTTAAACAGTGTTAGTAAGAGATAAAGAAAATTTGCAGTGTATGCATTTTACTTCTTATTAATTCCAGTGTACATTGATGTTTTTACAATCTTCATAATTTGCACAGTATTTTTGAGCAGATTCCCTAATTTAACAAGTCATGCTCCCCTCACCTATACTGTACCTGAACCAGTTCATGGCCTTGCCACCCTTCCATCAGTGTCAGTATAAGACTGTCCAACAAATACCCTTCTTCTGCATTTTCTACAAGCTTATCTTTCCAATGTGACTTTAGCCTCATTTAATGAAATCTCAACTTGATCCATTATAAAACATGGCAAAAATAAATACATCAAATTATTAGCTTTCCATCTGCCTTTCCTAGCTATGTACCCTCCAATCTTTTCCATCCCTTGAGTCATTATCTTCTATATTTGTGTTCTTGAATTTCCAAAGTTTCATTAACCTTGGAAATTATTTAAACCTGGCTTCTTTATTCTGTATTTAACATTTATATTATAACTGTTTCCAAATTACGTGAAGAGATTTCACTCTTTATTTTACTCTCTCTCTATAGCGTTTAACTTTGCAGATCACTTTTTTTCTGAAAATATATCACCAACTTATCTTTTTTCTCCCCACATTCACTGCTATAATCCAAGGTGTCATTACTATCTCTGTAATGGCTTTTAACCTGGTCCCTCTTCCATTAAAGGCAAGCTCTCTCTCTTGTTTTCCCCAAAGTTGCCAGAGAAATTTCTCTTTGCCACGTGTCTGATAATGCCTTATGTCTATTATAAAGCCATTGGGTTACATTTTACCACTCTTAGTTTAGAACCAAGGCAATTTTATGATTTTTTTTTTAAAATTTTCCAAAGATGAACATGCCAAACTATCCCTTCCTACATGTTTTTTTTTTTTTTTTTTTTTTTTAATGTCATTGGCATTTATACACTGAGATATGAGCTCTAATTTCTCTTCAAGGAATATAGATTGTATTTAGTGATGCCCTTTTAGCTATAGTATGTGGCGAAATTGACACAGCATCCACCTGTAGTGATTCTGATCATGACCCCAGATTAAGTCTCAGGTGATAACCACCATTAACTCCCCAACATGTGAGTGTTGGAATCGTCAGATGATTCTGAGTGCTGATGCTGTGTGTAGCAGAGATGAGTTGTCTCTGCCATGCCCTGTTCAAATTGTAGATTTGTGACAAGTAAATGTTCTCATTATTTGAAGTCACTACATTTTGTGGGATTTTTCTTACACAGCAATATATAATAGTTTCTTCTGTTTTAAAAAATTGTTAGCCTAGACTGGTACTTTCTAGTGCAGACATCTCAAATTATATTAAACTCTCTGCATTTCCTTGAAGACATCTTTATTTTTTTTCCAGATTTCAAGACTTTTGCAAATTATGTTCAGTTCTTTTTGGAACACTTCTCAACTACCCCCCGTTTTTTGGAGTAAAGACAATTGCCTAAGGCTCAATTCGTAACACCTCCTCTCAGTGACTTCCATTAGAATTCCGTTATCTCTTTAATTTCACCATCAAAGATAGCACATGTTGAATTTTAAAAAGTGAGTTAATAAGCTTTAGGTAGAGCTCGTTACAATAAAAATACACAATATACCAAAGTACAATCATAAAAGTGATATAGGGAAATTTTTCTGTTACCTATCTAGAAAAAGTCAACTTTAGCAACTAATAACAAATACGAGGTGATAATAATTACTGAAACATTGTTCGCCCTGCTATGTCAGTGTTTCTTAACCTCTGGGGAAATATAGTTGGTGGATGATTCCATTCATGAATTGTAACCATATCATTTCAGACACCTAGGAAATAGCGGCAGCACTGCATGCACTGGCATTTTATTGTTGCTTTCAAATTGTATTGAAAGAAAACCATCTCCTTGAGGCTCTTTGATGTGTAGAAATGTTCTTCTCACAGATTTGAGTTATGGATACAGATCTTGCTTTGTAAACTTAATCTCTACACAGCTGTCTCTCCTGTCATTGCTTTCATTATCTCTCCTACAAACTTCACGTCTGCTACCTTATCGCCTCTCCCCATGCAGCTGTTTCCAATCACACTCTTTCATGATCATTCTACTTTCTTTCTTCTCTCTCCTATAAGTTCATACCCCCGGGTATACCTATAGCAAATTGTTATGCTTCCTTTAACCATGACAGATAATTCACAGGGGTCTAGGGAAGAACCCTATGGCACTAACATTCACAGCTGTTCTGTGAATTTAAAATTAATTGACACTGTGGCTCACTGGCACTTTTGTCATTTTTCCTCAGTAAAAGAGATATTGGTGTGTAATCACATTTGTATCACAATACATTATTTTCTTTGGTTAATCCTAGAAAAATTGCAAAGAGATTATTGATTCATCATTACATGTAAATCCTAAGTTTTTAATTTCGTGATGTATTTACAGAATGGCAACTTGCAGAAAGAAAGGAAAAATAAATCATTGACTAAAATGTATATAATGAGAGGTTAGATTTCCACATAACAACATAACATAACATTATGCATAACATGTTTTGCATAGCATTTTTATTGAGAATAATTTGATATTTATTTGAAATGTAGATTATTAAAAAGGTATAGTATTTTAGAATAATGTTTAGTTATTTTACTGATAAGCAAAATAAAACAATTTCAAATTTACGTATGACCATATCTGGAGGATGTGAAAGAACCTACTGAAAATACTATTGGTTAGATTTTTCAACAAATACAACGAAGTATGATTTCAAAAATAAGTATTCTGGTCCTATAGTTTACATTTATTTTCTTTTAACTTCCATTTTATATTTCATTCATTGGGGTTAACCAAAAGCATGGTATCTAGAGTAGTCATGTGTACTCAATCAAGTAAAAATAAACTTTACAGCATGTATTTATGCACAGATATCCTTTGTGTAAGACAAGAAAGGACTACAGAGGTCTCAGACACATTATTTTCTCTTTGATTTGAAATATTCCCTGAAATTGTTTAAAGGTGCTGAAAAAACTCCTGAGAATCTCTTGGTATTTAATATTTGAAATATTAATAATTCAAAATAACTCAAAATAGAAAAAAAGATATTCTTGATGTTAAAATGGCCTGTCTGGTGAAAGATAGATTACTACATTTAAACTTTGGGTCTTCATGTCAAGATACTGAATTTTTCATGAACATGTGCAAGGTTTGTCCATTGAAGTTTTGAGCATATATCTACCCCCACACCTCTGTGCATTTGATCAGAACAGGATAATTTTACAAGTAACTTTTTTATCCTTATAACTATTTATTCCTATAATAAAGCAGTGCCCTAAATATGAAAAAGCTTACAGAATGATTTAATGTCATAATATTAATGAATTTGAAAAAAGCTATAGGTCAAAGTTGTTCAACACTTCCTATAATCCCGCGTGAATGGCGTTGTAGTTCAATGTACTCTGATGTTGAGCATCCTGAAGCTTTATTCGGGCTGAGCGAACGTTGAAGCTATGTTGGATTAGTGATTCCTTGAGAAAAGAAGGGCAGTAACTGTACATTTACTAGATATCTGTTAACCCTAGTGGTGGATGTATGTAATTTCATAAAATTAACCAGAAAATCTCCTTAAATAAGTTATGTAAACTCTCTGGGCCTACTTACCTTCTCTGGGCTTGTCGTGAACTGATACCAATGATTAAAATATGTGATTCTTAGGTATCTAAGTGTGGATAAGCTTAGGCACATCTTAAAGCACAATTTTATTCCAGAATTGTTATTTATATAAGTGATATGATTAATATGATTAGGTCATAGCGCTTAATTACTCCATTACAGGCTTTGAAATATTCAGTGTTAACCTTTTATTTCTTCACAACAATGCTAAATATGTTAAATGAAAATTTGACTCATTCTTTTTTAAGAATAGTAAAGTATTTGAGGATAGATAAATGACTCAAGTCTCATAAATAAGAAATACTTTCTGACAAATTGATAAAAATAACTATTTTTAAATACCTTCAATAGAAAACCTATTATCTATGAAGCATAGATAGTGATCATTTACTAAGGAATTATGTATTTGGCCAAAATGTAGAACCTGGATTTAGTAAAAATTAAATACTGAATCTGGGCATTTCTCTGTTTTATTTTCAAAGATTTAGCCAAAAAAATCTTATGTGTTTGTTTTTGTAATGCCTGGGAGGCCAGGTACAGTGGTTCATGCCTGTAATCCTAGCCCTTTGGGACGCTTGAACCCAGGAATTTGAGACCAGCCCGGGCAATATAGAAAGAACTTGTTTCTACAAAAAAAAAAAAAAAATCAAAAAATTAGTTGAGGATGGTGGTGAGTATCTGTAGGCCCAGCCACTTGAGAGGCTGAGGCATAAGGATCACCTGAATCCAAAAGGTTGAGGCCTCGCTGAGCCGTGATTGTACCATTGCATTCCAACATGAATGACAGAGTGAGACTCTAACTCACAAAAAAAAGAAAGAAAAGAAAAAGAAAAATGAAATAAAGTAATGCCCAGAAGACTAAAATTATATTGTATTTTTAACATTGTCTTTATTTTATAAATAATTTTCTTCAGAAAAAAAGCTGAAATTTCAAAATCTACACCTTAGAAAAAATTAGTTTTTTAAAAAATTTTACTTTTAGTTGTTCAATGTTAAGGCTAGTATTATGTCTTACTGATGAATGTATTTTACCCAGTACCTTCCATAGAATATGGCATTACTAATCATTTTGAATTTGAATTAATTAACACTGAATTGTAATGACAGATCTAGTCAATTGGGTTTTGGAAATGTAATTGTTTTTCAAAATATAAAATATACACTGCATGATTTGGATGGAAACAGTGTTAATAACTTAAATGGCTAATGTAAAATTTGTGTGTGGAATGGCACATCAGGATAAACCTACAAGTTCAGCTGATAAGTCAATGCTGTCATGCCCCTTTGCCATATAGGTAAGCCATTGCTCTCCTTCTGCACTCGAGCTGTAGTATGTCCATCATAAGTGTTGTAAGTTATGGAATCTTCCTCCAATTCTTATTCAAAAGTAATGGATTTAGACTATCTTAGTAGGAGGGTAATAAAACTGGGTAATTTCTCTGGTGTACAGGTATTATTTATTTAAACATTTGTGAATGCATATGTGTAACTGAGGCTTGGGATGGATCCCATTGGATTTTCCAAAGAATGAAAGACTCCTACAGCCTCAGATATATTTTTTAAAAATCTGTAGTTCTAAAACTCAAAGTAATGATAAAAATTTAACTCTGGTCCTTGTGAAAATTATTCCCTGAAGGAAGAAGTTCTTCCTTATGTCTTTGGTTCTACTTGATTTTTACTACATTTAGCATCTGTTAACTATCAAATCAATTAAAAATATTATAGCTTAAATGTCATAATTTTGCTATCTTCATTTTACAGTGTTGATGTCCCCATGTTCCTCATCAAATCTATCATAAAATTCCATAGGCATCCTCAAAAATAGTCCTGGAATTCAAATACTTCTTATAATATATACAGATTGTCAATGTTCAAAGGCATCTTCATCTTTTATTTGAAAAATATTCTCCAAATGTCATCCAGCTTTCATTCTAGATCCTATGTTCTCATAATTTTACAGTAGCCAGATTTAAAGTCAGAACACATCTCTCCTCTTTTCACTCCAATGACTTTTCATCTCTCTAAAAATAAAATTTCAAATCCAAACCATAATCAATAAGACCCAACACAGCATCACTCCTGCTACCTTCCTAACATCTTTCCATAGCACTTCAATTCATGCAATTTGCCTGCCTCAGTGCCCTCAAAACTATTCCTCCATCTACCGTATCAATGTCCTCTGTCTCAGGATCTTTGTACTTCTATTTTCTATTCTAGAATGTTATTTTCTAGATAGCTGCATACTTTGTCTCTTACTTCTGCCAAGTCTATACTCTAATATTATCTTACATCGGGCATTCCCTAACCTTCCTATATAAATTAGCACACACCCTCTTTCCCTTTTTGCTTCTAGACAACTTCCTGTACTTCATATTGTTTTCTATCATGTTAGCAGAATTAGATATTTTGTATATTTATTAATTGTATCTTTCTACTAAAATATATGGTACATAAGATTAGAAATGTGTGTGTGTGTGTGTGTGTGTGTGTGTGTGTGTGTGTGTGTGTGTGTGTGTATTGGAGTATCACACTGTTGCCCAGACTGGAGTGCCGTGGCAAGCTCCCGGCCACCGCAGCCACAACCTACTGAGCCTCATCGTTCCTTCCACCTCAGCCTTCCAAGTAGCCGGAACTACTGGCGCGGGCTACCACACTCAGCTAATTTTTTTAGTTTACTGTGGAGACGAGGTCTCACAAAATTGCCCAGTTGGGTCTCGAACCCACGGGCTCAAGCAGTCCACTCACCTCAGCCTCCCAAAGTGCTGGTATTACAGACTGAGCTACCGAGCATGGCCTAGAAATACTTTTTTTTGGGGGGGGGGAGGTCTCTGCTTTATTGCAGGTCTTTAGGAAGTGAGTAATAAAGTAACTCAATGATTATTTGCTGATGTCTAAGTGACTAGCATATGACACTTTAAAATGTCAATTTAACTTTTTTCTTTTTAAAGAACTAAACTAAGCCAGGCTCGGTGGCTCAACCTGTAATCCCAACGCTTTGGGAGGTTTGGGAGGTTGAGGTGAGTGGATTGCCTGAGCCCGCAGGTTCGAGACCCGTCAGGGCAACTTGGCGAGACCTCGTCTCTACAATAAATCAAAAATTAGCCGGGCGTGGTAGCGCACACCTGTAGTTCCAGTTACTTGGAAGGCTGAGGCGGAAGGATCGGGGAGCCCAGCAAGTCAAGGCTGCAGTGACCGGGAGCGGCCACTGCATTCCAATCTGGGCGACAGAGTGAGACTCCAACTCAAAAAAAAAAAGGACTAAACTAAACCTAGCAGTTATTTCTGAAAACGAATAATGAGTTTCCTGCTAATACCTGACAGGCTCTTGATAAATACATTTTGATTGTCATATGAACTTAAATATTGAAAGGTGAGAATGACTGTCTTTGTTATACAGGTTAGGACACTGAGACTTTGAAATATTAAATGATTTTCCAAAGATTATGTAATAACTGAGTCAAGACACAGTTTCTTAAAAAAAATCAAATTTCTATTTAATTACTGTTAGTCCTCAAATTCATGCTCTTTTACCTTTGTTGTAAAGATCTTCTGATATTAAATGTAAGATTAATAGTCTTGAAAACATCTAAATTGCTATTTGCAGGTCAACAAACTACTATTTGCAGGTTAACAAACTGGAAATTTTTCTATTGAAATATCCATTACAGGCAGAAAACCAAATAAAATCACAAACATAATCCCATTCAAAGCAACCATAAAAAAAAAAAGAAAAAAGAAATGCATTGACATCTTCCTAATCAGAGAAGTGAAAGACCTTTACAATGAGAACTATAAAACACTGCTCCGAGAAATCAAAAAGGACACAAACAAATGAAAAAACTTCCCATGCCCATGAATTGGAAGAATTCTATCCATTCTATCCAATACAATCTACAGATTCAACTCAATACCCATCAAGTTACCCACGTCATCACGTCATTCTTCTCAGACCTGGAAATGACAATACAAAAGTGCATGTGGAAACAAAACAGACACAAATAGTCAAAACAATCTTTAGCAAAAGGAGGAAAGCAGGAGGTAATACACTTCCAGACTTTAAAATTTGCTATAAGGCTAGAAGAATAAAAACAGCTTGGTACTGGTACAAGTACAGACATATAGACCAATGGTGCGGAACAGAAATTTCAGAAGCAAAAACTTGATCTTTTAGCCAACATGTCTTTGATAAAGCCATCAATAGCAACCACTGGGGTGCAGACACCTTATTTAGCAAATAGAGCAGAAAAAATTGACTGACTATATGCAGAAGAATAAAACAGGACCCCTACCTATCACCATACACAAAAATCAACTGTAAATGGATCAAAGACATAAATGTAAAGCCTCAAACTACAAGAATCTTAGAAGAAAACGCAGGTGAAACCAGTATGCACATTGGAGCAGGCAACCAACTCTTGACCAAACACCCTAAAGCAAATGCCAGAAAGCTAAGATAGACAAATGGGACTTTATCAAATTGAAAAGCTTTTGCACAGCAAAAGAAATCATCAAGAGAGCGGGTAGATAACCCACAGAATGGGAGAAAATATTTGCTAATTGCATATCTGACAAAGGCCTAATAGCCATGATCTGCAAGTGACTCAAAAGAGCCAAAAGAAAAAGAAAAAAATCACACAGCCCTATTTAAACAATGAGCAGAGGACATGAATAAACACTTCTCAAAAGCAGACGTATGAGCAGCCAACAGATGCATGAAAAAAATGCTCAGTTTCATTAATCATGAGAGAAATGCAAATCAAAACCACACTGAGATACCACCTTATCCCAGTAAGAATGGGCATCATTAATAATGAAAAAAAAAATTAGATACTGTGTGGAGAAAAAGCAATGCTTCTACACTGCTGCTGGGAATGCAAACTAGTGCAACCTCTGTGGAAAATAGTGTGATGATATCTAAAGGAACTAAAAAGTGACCTTCCATACAGTACAGCAACTCCCCTTCTAGGAATATACCCAGAGAAACACAAATCATTCTACAGAAAAGACACCTTTACATGCATGTTTTCTGCCACCCCATTCACAATAGCAAAAAAATGGAATCAACCTTTATGCCCAATGAAAGTAGATTGGATAAAGAAAGTGTGGTACATATATACCATGGAATATCATGCAGTCATAAAGAAGGACAAAATCACGTTCTTTTCAGCAAAATAGATGGTATTGGAGACAACTATTCTGAGTGATCTACCACAGAAACAGAGAACTGAATACCATATGTTCTCACTTGTAAGTGGGACCTGAACATTCATCACAAAAGCACAAGGAAGAGATCAACAGTCATAGGGCACTGTCAGGGGAAGAAGGAAAGAGGGGTTCACATAACAACCCAAAGGGTACCTGATCCTACACCAAGTGAAGGGAGGGCCAGGAGAACCAGTTGGAAGCCCAAACTTCACATACACATACGTTATTTATGTGCCTAATCCTGACTTGCACCCTACATCTTCATAGTAAAATAAAGTTTTGTTTCTTTGTTTGTTTTGTTTTTCAAAAAGCTCTAAAACCTTTCTGGTACCCAGGATATTCACAAAACTCACATTTCTATCACCTAGCTATTCCTTTTTCTATATCAGTTCACCTAATTCAAAATACTACTATAAGTCCATGAAGGAGTCAAGCATTGTTGATATGTCTATTTCTAAAGTAAGAATAGAAAGTTCAAGGGTGTGTGGGAGTGGGGAAAAAAAGAATAGAAAGTTCAGATTAATATTTGAGGGAGAAAGTTTTTTCGAGTGTTTCAAACAGAGTCCAGTCAAGAAATAAAGAAAAGTAGATCTATCGAAAGAGGTCATTTAATATAGAGTATTATACGTTAGGAACATTAAAAAAGGAAGATAAATCAGAACTAATACCTGAAGCAAAAAGCATCTACAACAGAAAACAAGATCATAGAGAAAATAATAAGTTGACTTTATCAAAGTTCGTATCTCAGTTCAAAGTTCGCAGAGTTACTGTTCTGTCATCTCTGGAAGGAGTCTTGCCTGGATGTGGCTGGAGTCTTTGAGGAAGCATGATAGCATGATAAGGCTGGTTCTGATGGGGACAAGAGAAGTTGGAGACTAGAACTGTCCAGGAACAAATTTTTTTCTTTTTAAGTACTGTTTTCTTTTTTCACTACTTTCCAAATCCCTCCAGAGGCCCCAATATTCTGCTAAGAAGCCATCTGGCAAAGGAGTCAGGAAATGAAATCTACCAATGATTCCTGGTCCTATCTGTATAGTGCAGACTGTGGAAGAGTAAATTTAGGGATTAGAGAATAGAATGTGGATATCAGGATCTAATTTTTGACAAGACTAAGTTGTTAAATGGACAGAAACAAAGTATCTGAATTTTATTAGATTTTCCTCTTTCTAAAATGCCTGCAAAATTATTGTTTAATATAATGGTCTCAAATTTTAAAAAAAATCAAAAAGGTAGAAGTAGAATTTTAAAATTAATAGAAATGCATGCATATCTGTATCTGAGAAGTCATATAAGTATAATTTGGTAAGGTGACTTAAACATCCAGTGGTAACGAAATATCTTTGTAAAAGTGTGAATAATTTCATAATTATTTATATATATATTTGTTTATTTATTTATATATATATTTTTGAGTTGGAGTCTCACTGTCACCCAAACTGGAGTGCAGTCTGTCACCCAGACTGTCACCCAGTCTGTCACCCAGACTGGAGTGCAGACTGGAGTGCCGCTCCCGGCCACCGCAGCCTCGACCTGCTGGGCTCTGGCGATCCTTCCGCCTCAGCCTTCCAAGTAGCTGGAAATACAGGTGTGCGCTACCACACCCGGCTAATTTTTTTGATTTATTGTAGAGATGAGGTCTTGCCTGCCCAGGCGGGTCTCGAACCCGCGGGCTCAGGCAATCCACTCAACTCAGCCTCCCAAAGGCACGGATTACAGGCTGAGCCACCGAGTCCGGCTAAAATGCTTTCTTGATTGACTGTATTTGATACAAATATATGAAAATACGTACTTTCTGATTGGGAGTAGGGCCCTGAGTTGAGTTAAAATAAACACATAATACATCCAGTGACTGTCAGTGTTGTTACTTTCATAGCTCACTATCAGCTTGGATTGTTTTTAAAAAATAAATACGAAAATATAGGTGAGGATTTTATTACCATATTTGTCTCCATAAATGATAGTAGTGATTAAAAGTAGTTAAACTTTATCATAATTCAAACAATAAATTTCATTTATTCACATAATTTATAATGTACATTTGCAGATTTTTATCAATAACATTTTAATTAATGCTCTTACAGCCATAGTGACAAGTAAACTGGAGTTGTTTTGATAGTGTATCTTGTAATAATTCTGGTACGAAATAATTTCATACAGGTATTTACCACTAAGATTTAGCTTTAGCAAAACAAACTCTATGAAATAATAAAGAAAATATTGGAATCGCATAAAGTACACTTCAAAAGCACTAATTTTTCTTCTTAAAAATACTAATTGCCAAACTACAGAATATAAAAATATATGAAAAAAATTTGCATAATCTAATTACAGAATAAAGCAACAATTTAATCATGTATAACATTGTATCTTTATAGAACTTTCTAATCACAAATTTTTGTTTAACCATTAATTCTACATATGGGCAATTTGACAGAAATTTAATCTAAAGCAGCCTTAAATCAACTTAAAATTCTGATAAGGTGAAATAAAGCTTTCAAAAAACCAAACCAAACAAACAAACAAACAAAACAGGATTTATTGAGAGGACAGGAAAGCTCCCACAATGAGAGGGGACCTGAAGAGGTTGCCCAGAATAAAGCTTTTTAAATAATAAATGAGAGTTTAGTTTTGGAAATGTATGATAACTTTTGTGAAAAAAGTATTTATATTTGATTAACATAATATTTAAAAATAAATAGTGCTGGCCAGGCTCGTTGGCTCAACCTGTAATCCCAGCATTTTGGGAGGCCAAGGTGAGAGAATTGCCTCAGCCCAGGGGTTCGAGGCCAGCCCAGGCAAATTGGTGAGACCTCATCTCTACAATGAAAAAAAAAAAAGTTAGCCAGGCATGGTCGCGCCCACCCGTAGTTCCAGCTATTTGGAAGACTGAGGCAGAAGGATTGCTGGAGCCCAACAGATCGATGCTGGGGTGGCTGTGAAAGTGCCACTGCATTCCAGCCTGGGCGACAGAGATACTTCAACTCAAAAAAAAAAAAAAAAAGTATTGATACTAAATACATAAGTGCCCATCTATTAATGAGTGAATGAAGAAATATAGATATATATATATACATACTATTCATTCATAAAACAATAAAATTCTGTTATTTCTGGCAACATTGATGAATCTGGAGGACATTATGCTAGGTGAAATAAGCTAGCACAGAAAGATAAACAGCACACAGTTTCCTTCATATGTAAAATTTTAAAAATTGGTCTCATAAAAGTAGAAAGAAGAATAATAACTCCCAGAAGCTGGGGAGGAATAAGAGGGGATTGATAGGGAGAAGTTCGTCAAATACAAAATTACAGTTAACAAGAATAACTTCCGGTGTATTATTACACAGTAGGGTGATTATAGTTAATGATAATGTATTATATATTTCAAGATGACCAGAAGAAAGAATTTTAATGTTATCACCACAAACAAATAATAAAGGATTAAAGTGATGGACATACTAATTACCCTGATTTGATAACAATAAAATGTGTACATGCATTGAAAAGTCATATTATACCTTATAAATATGTACAATTATTCTGGGTGATTTATTTAATAAAATGAATTTTTAAAAACAAAAAAATCAAAATTATGTTTTTGTCAGCCTTGTAAAACAGAGGTTTTCTAAATATTCTGATCGCTACCCACAATAAGAAATACATTTTACTTTATGTATATTATTTTAAATATTTGAAATGGTATTTATCCTTGTTAGATCAAAATATTTCTGAAATATCTATTATTTTCTATTCTGTCCCCATTCTCCAACTTTTCTTCTTCTTTCTCTTCTTTTTTTTTGTTATTCTTCTATTCCTCCTCCTCCTTTTCATCTTCCTTCTCCTCTTCTTCCTACTCTTCCAAATTTTTAATACTTTCTCCTCTGTTTTCTTCCTCTTTCTTGTTTTTCATATCCTTCTCCTCTTCCTCCTCCTCTTCCACCTCTTTTTTCTCCTGCTCTTTCTTCTCCTTTCCTTCCTCCTCCACCTCTTTTTCCTCTTCCCTCCTTCTTCTCTTCTTTCTCTTCCTCCTCTCCTAGTCTCCTTTTCTTCTCTTTCTTCTGTTTTTTATTCTTCTGAGATAATGATAGCTTACAGAGTAAAAAAGAAAACAATTGCTATTGAGATATTAACAATAATAGCTATTATTATTATTTATTCAAAGGCACATGTGCAGATGTTACATGAATATATACACACCATGAAGTACTATGTAGCCATAAAAAAAAAAAAATGAAATCAGGTCTTTTGCAGGAAGATGGGTGGTGCAGAAAGTCATGATCCTAACTGAAATAACTCAGAAACAAAAAAAATAATTTAAAATATTCTTGGCCCATCTTCTTGCCCATAATGATTCAAATTCTGCTCAAATTCTTCAGGGATGTGAAGAAAGGTTTTTAAGTATTTGTTTGCTTGTTTATGGCTTTCATTCTTAGAATTACCTACTTCTTTTCCACAAACCTGGTAACTTTTTGTATATCATTTGTATGCTTACATTAAAACATAATAACATGGGATTAGCTACACTACAATTTTTAAAGTTCATTTTGGGATATTAAAGCATTATTGATGAAACAATCATAAGTCACTCGTCTAAACAGGAGAAAATAGCGTATCAATATTTCATCTTTACAAATAAAAATATGTTTTAGCATTTATCATTTTCATAAGTATCTGAATATTACAGAAAAAGTGGGTAGAGGTGACTCTGGAGTTAAGAGATCCTGGAAGGATCTTTGAGTTTCTATGAAAAAAAATGTATTATTTTGAAATGTGCTTGCAACTAGGCACAGAATGAGGGGAAGTAATTTTTAAGGATTATTTTAAATATACACATACTATAATATTTTATACTAAGAAAGAATGCAGTGATTTTAAAAAGCAGTTCTGGGAAATATGTTTTGATCCACTGTTGAAAATATTGTACAAGGAACTAATATCACATTAGTTCACATGAATCCTAAAATAATAAAGTAAAATCAAGATAAGGTGAAAAAGGAATATAAATGCATTATTCTACTTTGTTATTCTGCATATCTGATAGCGATTAGTTCATGCCTCTAATAATGGATTTGTTCACTTTCTAATGTAGCAAATTTAGATTATCTGGAATTATAACTATGCTATCACTGCAGTGTTGCCATCAGAAATATTATGTTTCTTTTACAGTTTAATTTTATCAGCACTATTAAATTACAGTTCCCTATAACTATGAGGGCCATAACATTTCTATCTATTTATCTATCTATCTATCTATCTATCTATCTATCTATCTATCTATCTATTATTACATCTCCCTATGTATTTTTATCCCATGGTGCGGTAAATCTTGCGAGCATAACTTTAATTTCAATGTACCTTAACATTTAAATCTTGGTGTGGCAGATTTGTGAGGGATCGACTTATCAATTCCTCCCTTCCATCTTTATACAGAATTCCAGTGTTACTCATTGTTCTTGTCTTTCCCGCAAGGCTCTTGCCTCAGTGGAAGCTTATCAACATATATCTCCCAAATTAATTTGTCTAACAGTATATCTATCTCCTGGAGAGTAATTTATTCAAGAATGGGCTTATGCCCAATTCTGTTCAATCAATATTGTTGGGAATTTGCTGGGAGATTTTTACGGGAATCTCAAAGCTCCTATGACAGAGAGTAAGCTATAGGAGTAAACATTTCTCTTTCCTCTATGAATATGTTTGTATATCAGAACCATGCAGTCATCAGCTCAAGAAATAGTAGATATTACTAATTTTCATAATTAATGTGTATCTTTTTTATAACCACATTATTTGACACAAACCATCATATTTATTACTAGAAATTCTTATATGTCATTTAACATTTCACTAAATAATATTTTCTGAAGAGGTCTTAGAAGAAAGGTATGTTTGTTTCTCTAACACCTAGATTAAATATATAGTTATATTAAGAAGAAATATATTCAGATTATTCTTTAATGTCTGAAAGATTTGACAATATTTAACACCTAAGTTTGCTAAGCATTTGGAGTTTGTCTTAAAGCCCTACTATCCAATTCAAAATGGAAAAGATGACCATAAATATATGATTAAGTGAAAATGAATATATTCAATTTAAAATGCATGCCTCCTAACAAACATGGGCTTGTTATGACCACGTTGATGGTAAAATTTGCAAACATTTTCTTGAGCACCAATTAGAGAAATGAAATGCCTTCCATTAGTACTGACAAAAATCTTAGTACTCTTTCCTTTCCATAATCTGTACCATTTTCAGAGTTGCTGTCATAGTAAGGACTTCTATAACTTCAACTGCTTGAAATTATAACCTTCCTTTCAGGGCTCAAAAATGGTTTTGTGGACGATGTTTACACTGAGAATTGTTGGAATAATATACAAAACATGCAAGATTGTTCATTATCCATTTGTATTCTCATCAACCACTGCAAAAAGATGGAATGTTTGACTAATACTCCAGCTGCTTCCTACAAGAAAACTCACTGTGTTGCAGTCTTCATCAGGAAAAGCAACACAGGTGACAAATGACAGTGTTGGCCTACTGATATACACATGTAAAGTCTTGGAGAAATTCTTCCCAGTTGTAGCAGGTGTGTAGCTGTATTATGTTGCCTAGGAGCAGAATCTATTTTAAACACTACCTGGAGAGGTTGCTCTGTTCTTGAAGCTCCTTCAGGACTTGGCAATCAGAACAGGTCAATCATCAAGCATGCTGGCTCCACGCCTGAATTTTCTGTTATGTTTAGTTCAATTAGACTCAAATATTCAAAACATGCCAGTGAGAAAAGGTCAATCACATGGAAATTATATTAGCCATAGCTCGGAAGCAATTTTTTGCTGTGTCTAGCATGCTACAAATACAATAATTAAGAACAATGTAATAGTCTATTTGCAATCACATAGGCAAAAATATACTAGAATTCACTTTAAAATGTATATAAATAATGAGACCTCCCTGGTGCTATATAAGTGGCATACTAGGTATATTGCCTTCTTCACTTCTGCTACAGAGAGAGTTCTGCATAAAATGTGTATGTGTCTCATCAATATAATGTTCTATAAATTGTTTTACTTTTAAATTTTCATAATACAAATGGTCCTAGTCAGTTCCAGATGCTATAACAACAACAACAAAAAATCATAAACTGGATGGATTATACACAATAAACACTTATTTCTCACAGTTCTAGAGGTTGGACACCAGAAAATTTGATGTCTGGTAGGGGCCTATTTCTTATAGTTGGCAATTTCCTCCCAAGATAAGGTGGCAAGGTAGTTCTTGGGAGCCTCTATTATAAGGGCATTTATCCTTTTTATGAGGGCTCTACCCTGATGACCTAATTACCTCCTAAAGGTCACCTTCTCTTGTGCCAACACCCTCAGGCTTAGCATTTTAACATAAAAAGTTTGAGGGAACACAAACTTTCAGACCAAAGCACAAGCTGATTGAAAATAGGAAGCATAGCCGGGCTCGGTGGCTTAGCCTGTAATCCTGCGCTTTGGGAGGCTGAGGTGAGTGGATTGCCTGAGCCCGCGGGTTTGAGACCCACCTGGGCAACTTGGTGAGACCTCATTTTTACAATAAATCAAAAAATCAGCTGGGCGTGGTAGCGCATGCCACTGCACTCCAGTCTGGGCGACAGAGTGAGACTCCAACTCAAAAAAAAAAAAAAGAAAAAGAAAAGAAAAGAAAATAAGAAGCATTTGGGGCAGATCATTTGAAAAAACTCAGGTTATCAGCATTGTTTTTTTTCTTTAAAGATGATGCAGTTATGCACTGCCTAAGAACATTTCAGTCAATGACAGACTACATACACATTGCTAGTTCTGTAAGAGTATAATGGAGCCCAAAATTTCTAACATCGTAGTGCATACATTGCTCACATGTTCATGGTGATGTTGGTGTAAACATACCTACTGTACTACAAGTTGTATAAAAGTAGGGCACTCACAATTATGTACAGTATATAATCATAATGATCGTCAATGACTTGTAACTGGTTTGTGCATTCACTGTACTACATTTTTAATTTTTATTTTAGATTATACTCCTTCTACTTATTAAAAAAAAGTTAACTGTAAAGGAGCCTCAGGCAGGTCCTTCAAATGGTATTCCGTAAATATGAGACATGAGCATAAACACGTGATGAAATAAAATGTATGTATTCAATTTAAAATGCATGCATATCTCCTGACAAACTTATTGAGTGTAAAATGTCCAAAAGTTTTCTTTAACACCAATTTAAAAAATAGTTTGTAATGACCTGCCTGACATTAATATTAGCAAAGAAAAATCTTGTACTCCCTTTCCGTAATCCATTTTCAGAGTTGCTTTCATAGTAAGGAATTGTTATCATAGGAGATGAGAGCTCCATGCATGTATTCGCCATTAAAGACCTTCCAATGGGGACAAGATGTGAAGGAGGTGGAAGACGGTAATATTGACGATCCTGACACATGTAGGCCTAGGCAAATCTGTGTGTTTGTGCCTTAGCTCTTAAAAAATAAGTTTAAAAAGTGAAAAATAAAAATAAAAAAACATGAGAATAGAAAAACACTGATAGGATACGGATATAAAGAAAGAAAATATTTTGTATAGCTGCACAATATGTTTGTGCTTTAAGCTAAATCTTATGATAAAGGAGTCAAAAGTTTAAAAAAATTAAAATGTTTATAAAGTAAAAACTTTACAGTAAGCTGTTAATTTATTAATGAAGGAAGAAAAATATTTTGATAAAGTTAGCATTGCCTAGTGTACAGTTGGTATTTATAAAACCTACAATAGTATACAGTGATGTCCTAGGCCTTCACATTCAGTCACTCACTGATTCACCCAGAGCAACTTCCTGCTCTACAAGTTTCATTTATAGTAAGTGTCTGATACAGGGGTGCCCTTATAATCTTTTATGCAAAATATTTACTGTATATTTTCTATGCTTAGATATATTTAAATACACAAATACTTACCATCATGCCGCAGTGGTAAACAATATTTAGTATAGTAACGTGTACAGATTTGTAGCCAAGGAATAATAGGCTATACTCCATAACTGGGGTATGTAGTAGGCACTAACATTTAGATTTGTGTAAGTATACTCTGCTGGTATACAAGGAAGTATGCAAAGAAGAAATTGCCTAGTAATACATTTCTCAGAATGTATCCTTGGTGTTAAGTGAGGTATGACTGTATGAACAATCCCCTATTTTTAAAAATTATTTTGTTTTGTACTATTTTTATCATCCTTTTGACCACATAACACTTAGTGTAATAGAGCATTCTGAAACTAGAAAAATAATGCAAAAATAAATGTTTACTAGAGAAGGTGATTTGAAGTGATATTATATAAGATAATTAGTTTTTGAACAGACAGTATCAATCTGTTTCAGTTTACCTATTATTGCATGGCATACCATATTGTGCTAATGTATTTTGACTGAATATACATGCATACATTTATTATTCCTTCATGATTTATAAGTGAGGTTTCAAGTTTTAGCAGGCAGGTAAAATCAAATCATATATCATATAAACAAGATGATGATCCCAAACTCAGGTAAACAATGATATTATCTTTTTAGGATGGTTAAACATTATTTCATATACTTATAAGCCATGTTTAACATGCCTCCCTTTACAAACCATGTGCCACCTATGTAAGTTATCAACTTTTTTAATTGTTTTTTATCTGTTGGTTTATATAAAAACTGATATAGTAAAAAAAATTATCCTCTCTCTTTCAAGTGAATGAGAACATTGTATTCTAAGTTGTTATTCATATGTTTAAACTATGATTTTATTTTTTATATTGACATATTTATCTATGTGTTTTATGATATCTGAGTTTTGTGCATTTATTGGAAATACTAAATATAGATAAACAGATATATAGGTATAGAGATCTCCACACACACATAAATATAAATATATATGCATTCATATATAGGCAAAGATACATAGACATGTAAGTAGAGATAGCTCCAAAGAAGTATACATATAACTCCCCCTGTAACTATAATATTTTATTTTATTATTGCATTTTTGCTTCCTATGTACACAAATTATTTAATTTATTTAAATGTTCTAAATGTGATACACAAAAAGATTTTTACTGACAAATGAGTCTGAAAACCTACAAGAATTTTTCGCATAAAAACAAGAAAATTGGCAACTGTCATAACATTTTTTACTTCCTTCATGCTAAATTTTTCATGTCAGATTATAGAAATGTAAACATAAGCCTACACTTCTATGTTGCTTTGTATAAACTAATTCAAACTAATAATATAAATAGTGGTGTTGGGATTGTTCATTGACTATTATTTTAACTAGTGTGATCTCGTCACTTGGGTTACATGTCAAAGTGTACTTACTATGATGATAAGACAGAAAAGGGTCAACCAATTTAGTTCCAACTAAACTTCTGTAAAATACAAGTCACATTTCTGAGTGTTGTCTTGGAATTTATAGGCCTTATCTAGTTTCTCTTGTCCAACTTTATATCATTCACTATCAAAAATATAGCCATGACACTGATAAAATGTAACTGTTCCTGTTGTTCAAAAAAAAATATTGTACCTTAGGAAAGTCTCTCTATAAAACACCATTCTGACTCTGAAGAAATGACATTAGGTGCTTGATCACTCACATTAATATTGTTTTATTTTTATATCAAACAGTAAAAAAGCGATAACATTGACTTACTGATGACATTTTTATTTGTAAACTGTGGGCTTTAGACGATGCTTCTAGTTTACTGGACATAGCTGTGAGCTAAGAAGTTAGAGTGTGTTTGAGACATTCAGGGCCTTGCACATGAGCAAGATTTCCTTTAAGCCATAATCCCGAGGTCTCTAAATCTCATCTAAAATAGCCACATATAGAATGAACTGGAAATTTCTTATCATTAAAACTTTATAAATATATATTTAATTGAAGATGTCAGTCCTAGGAGTCTTTGAGAGAGAGAGAGAGAGAGGCAGAGAGACAAGTTTTCTTCTCAACTATGAAGATAAAGTATTCCTTGTTTTACAAGTGTAATAAAATTTTCTGGATATTAAAGTAACTACCTCTAGCAAAATACTCCAATGGAAAACGTTTCATTGATAACTGTCATAATATTTTGTTATTTCTTGCATACTAAATTTTCTGTCAGATTTTAGAAATGCAGATATAAGCCCTCTGAATAATCAGTCATTGAAATTTTGTAATATTTTCTTAATAACCACTCTTTTAACATCATTAATGTCCTTCCAAAGATCATTGCTAGATACAATGATTCTGTGCTTATTATGCAGTTATTAGCAAGAAATTCAAATATTTATACTAACTATACTGAATACTTTTTATCACATAGTTCTTTAAATTTTTATTTTGGTATTATTTCAAGGAGACATAAAATAGTTATATGATTTTATAACTCAAAATTGCTTTCAAGATAATCCAAGAAATATATTTAAAAAACTTTAAAAAAAACTATCATTACATACAGATCTCAGGAAAATATTTAAAATTCATAGAGTTTCCTATTCTTTTAAAATCCAAGAAAATGATTTACATGTATAAGGGGGACTCAAAAATCGGAATTCATTTATTACAAAATGTATATTTATTCTTACATGTTTAAATATCAGTGACCTTCAAAGTACTCTCCATTTGATGCAATATAACTATCAAGACACTTTTTCCACTGCTCAAAACAGTTTTTGAACTTGTCAATTTTAATGCCTTTTAATGTTTCTGCGGTTTTTTGTTTCACCTCTTTCACATTGGCGAAATGTTTCCCTTTGAGGGATTTTTCATCCAAGGAAACAAACAACAACAAAAAAAAAGCTCAGGGCAATATCAGTGAATAGGGAGGGTGGAGTATGGGAGTCATGCAGGTTTTGATCAAAAAATGAGGACCACTGTGCAGAGTGGGCATGTGCACTTGTAAACCACTCATCATGAAATGAGAAAACTCATTGTAAGAATCTCCAAACAAAAATTCACTAAAAGTGAACGCAGGCTCTTTTTTTTTTTTAAATTTTAAAGATGTGGGGTACAACTCAGGGTTAGATATACAAACGTTGATTATGCAGGTACCCTTGTTGATGAGGTGTGCCCCTCCTTCCCCTAGCAGTTTCCCTCAATTCCCAATCCTAGTCCCCCTCCCCTAGTTTCCCACTAGAGTCAATCCCTTTCTTATACTATTATGATAACTGTTCAAGGTCCACTTATGCATGAGAATATATTGTACTCTGTTCTTTTTTCTGTGATAGATCACTTAGTATGATTGACTCTAAATTAATCCTAGTTGCTGTGAAGTCCATGTGTTTGTCCTTCTTTATGGATAAATAATATTCCATTGTGTATATGTACCACATTTTTTTATCCAGTACAGCTTTGATGGGCAACACGGTTGGTTCCATGTTTTTGCTATTATGAAGAGAGCTGCAACAAACATACGTGTGCAGGTATCTTTTTTGTAGAATGATTTGAGTTCCTCTGGGTATATTCCCAATAGGTGAATTGCTGGGTCTAGTTCTTTCAGAAATTGCCCCACTGTCTTCCAAAAAGATTGTGCTAGCTTGCATTCCCATCAGCAGTGTAAAAGCGTTCCTTTTTCTCCACATCCTTGCCAGCATCTGTTTGAATCTTACAACAATGCTAGCTGGTCCACTGATATGGATGGATTCCCAAAACACATACCTAGCAGGAAAAGCGGGTACTGCAAGGGGTCCACCCACCAAAATATAATTCCAGTGTTTGGGGAGGTACCCCTCATAAGACCACAAATAAACATATACACAGATACAATGATTAGTTTTCTTTTTAGTTATTTCATAGTTTCTTATATATAAAATGCAATGAAACAGTATATTTCTGCCATCCTTAAAAATGTAAATTACCGCCGGCCGGTGGCTCAGCCTGTAATCCCGCGCCTTTGGGAGATTGAGGTGAGTGGGTTGCTTGAGACCTCATCTCTACAGTGAAATCAAAAAATTAGCTGGCGTCGTAGCGCGCGCCTGTAGTTCCAGCTACTCGGAAGCTGAGGCGGAAGAATGGCTGGAGCCCAGCAGGTCAAGGCTGCGGTGGCCGGGAGCGGCCACTGCACTCCGGTCTGGGCGACAGAGTGAGACTCCAACTCAAAAAAAAAAAAAAAATGTAAATTACTCTCACATATTATATTTTTTAAGTTTTTCAAAAAATTAGTACTTTCTTTAATGATTTAGAAAACCTATAAACTATGTTCTGAAGTAGTTGTATTATTTTTTATGTTCTTCCTTCTCTGAGTAACATGCCTGTTTCTTCATGTATAATATAAATTCTTGTCCCCTGATTTTATACATTTTAGTAGATATTTTAGATTGGTCCATAGATTCATGCATAATGATGGTTGATTTTGTCACTGCATTTTCAGCAGATAAAACTGAAGCTTTGTTTTTATTTTTGTATATGGTACAGCTGTACAAATTTGGTAATATTTCTGTTCTGTTTATTTAGAAGCCATTTTTAATAGCCCATAAAGGGCGTAATTTATTATTTAAAAAAGCTTTGTGTTTATACCTCTATAGGGAGAAAAGGATAAATATGCCTCATAGTGCAATAGTTTTCAATAGAAGAGTTACTTCGTGAAATATGATTTTCATATATATCTCTTGGTACCTACTAAATAAAGTTATTTTAGCACTAGCATTTTTCTTACTTGCTACTTTAATGATACCATATATCTTTTTCATTTAATTTTATTAGTGGTATTAAACATAAAATCCCCAATGAACAGTTTGTTGAATATCCATTAAATTAAAAATAAGGAAATAATCATGAAAATAATTAAGAAAACCATAGTTATTCTTCATAATTCACTATAATCTGTGTTTAATAATCTCACCCCACAGAGATTGGAACAAATCTGAGTCAAAATATGGGGTTTTATTCAAAATTCTTACTCTAAGCTATAATTCTCATTGTTAAGTGGGAATTGTCCTCTATATTGTTAATCTTTAGACAACTCTGTTGCAGACTGATATAACACAAATACACATAATAAAATGTAAAGGGGAACTAGAGATTAAAATGTCATAATTGTCATAAAATAGGTCCTATTTATATGTATAATTTCCTAGTGTCATAAAGATATTAGCATGAGAATATAGTCATATTTTCTCACATTCTATGCACATTGCAACTTGTCACAAAATCATGTCATTGTTGTTTGAAAACACCTTAGTCTGATCTTTTCAGTTTGGTTTACTACCTATTATTACTTTATGCTTATTATTCATAAATCTGACAAAGATGCTAATTTATAATTATACCCATTTCTCATAATAGGGTGAAGAAAGTAAAAGAGATCTGTAAATGCTTGTGCAGTCTTCCTCCATGAATCATCCTGGATATTAAAGAATTATAATATTTCATTTTTTGTGACAAAGGTTTATAAACAAAACAGAGACTAGTTTGGCATGAAGTGATTCTCTTGTGAGGGGCAGGCAGTAGTTGTGAATATGAACAAGACAGTCTGCCAGATTCTTATGTAACATTAAAGATATCAGAAAAATAGAGATATTATGTAGACTATGATAAGAAAAAGGTAGCCACAAATAAGCTTTTCAGTATCTGCCTTTTGTCCTTGAAATTCACAGAATAAAAGCTGATAATTTACATCTTTTCAATTCTTTTTTTGTACAAATGTGTGTGGTGTAGAGTTGTCTGCATATACATATGAACAAATTGAGGTTTTTTAAAAATCTAAAACAGTTATGTACTTTTGAGTCATAATGATAAGCATTTCATGTTTTTGACTTTCCAAATAATTGTCTCAATTCAATTTTTCTAAGTCAGTGTGTCTTGATAGCAGCATAGTCACACCCTCCTTCATTAGTAGACATTACTTTTTCATGATCTTATTCATCTCTAAAGTGTCGCTTTAAAGTGGGAAGATTAAAATTAACAAATACATATGTTATTATTTAACGTAATGCATAATAAATATTGTATGCATGTGAGAATCAGAAAAGGTCTGCTAATGTGGCCTTAAGTCTTTGGCATTGTTGACTCCACTGACAGATTAAATACAAAGACTATGTGTAATGCAGGATAGACTGCAGATGCAGAACCGTAAAGTGCTACAAGAGCACAATTTCAGACACGGGTTTGAAATGTAAGGTTAATCAAACAAAACTTTCAAAAGCTAAGATTATTTGGAAAAATTATCTGAAAGTCTACAAGTTAAGGGGGTGTTAATTCCTGATATCATAAACATCATTACAAAACATAATACTTTGTTGTATACTTTCTGTTCCACTTGAAGAGTTCATTTAATTTCCATGTTTTGAGTTTACATCTGTGCCCTTTCAACATCATGCCAACAGGGTCAAAAATCCACATTTAATATAATGTTTAGCCATTTTGGGGGGAGGGAGGTCAACAGCAAAAAGAAGAAGGAAAAGTAAATTGCCTGTGTACTTGATCTTTAAAAGTGACAGCAAAAGCCGGGCTCGGTGGCTCAGCCTGTAATCCCGTGCCTTTGGGAGGCTGAGGTGAGTGAATTGCCTGAGCCCGCGGGTTCGAGACCCACCTGGGCAGCAAGACCTCATCTCTACAATAAATCAAAAAAATCAGCTGGGTGTGGTAGCACATGCCTGTAATTCCGGCTACTTGGAGGGCTGAGGCGGAAGGATCGCCGGAGCCCAGCAGGTCGAGGCTGCGGTGGCCGGGAGCGGCCACTGCACTCCAGTCTCGGCGACTGAGTGAGACTGCAACTCAAAAAAAAAAAAAAAAAAAAGTGACAGCAAGATGATTAAATAGAAGAATGGATATAAGTATCCTTCTTTTTTCCAATGAATGAGAATGAAAACCACCATAATATTTTGGGGGACAAGACAGAATCACATTACTAAAAAAGAAAGTCCCTCACAATAACAGTGGAATACATTAAAAGAAGAGTAAAATATTCACAAAGTTGCTAGGAGTGGGTATTGAGATAACTGCCACCATGAATTTGGTGGTATAAAATTTTTTTAAATGCTGGTGATGTTGGTTGGTATACTAACTTGAAGGGAGAATGTCTACTCATTAGGAGAATTGTAGTCCTCATAAATATGTACAACTTAAATAACACCTTCCAAGAAGATGTAAGCATAGTTTTATTAATATAACTATTAAAATTGGTTTTTAATATAATGAAGCATAAAGTGCTTCTTTAATTAATTTATTTTGTCTTTAATTATATTATGTTCATTATGGTGACTATAATTTTTTTTTTTAACCATCTTCAAATGTTTAATGCATGTGCAAATACAACTCTCACATAGTCTTTGGACTTTTCTCAAAGTGGGACACTCAAAGATAATACTTTGGCTTGAGTTAAATAGAAGCATTTCAGATGTTTGTGAAGTGTTCGGTGGGTGGTACCAAAAGAGATGTAGAACTTCCATGTCTGAAGATCTGTGAGATAATAGATTTTTTTTTTAAACCTTGAATACTACTGTCATGGTTTGGGAGGTAGAAGGAATGGATTAAGGAATCTCTCAATGTTTCTTCCACTTTTCCTGGCTTTGAGACTCTGGGTCCTTAGAAATGAGAAAACACTCAGGGAAGGAAAAAAACCAACACCCTAAGAAGCAGAAAACGACTCTAGGTCAGTTTTTCTTAATCTATTTTATTTTATTTTATTTATTTTATTTTTTTATTTTACTATTATTATTATTATTTTTATTGTGAAGTTGTGGGGTACAGTTAAGGGTTAGGTACACAATTGCGTTTCATTCAGGCACCCTGTTGATATGGGGTGTTTCCCGTTCCCAGACAGATATTTGCCACTGTTAATCCCATCTCCCTCCCCCCACCATAGTTTCCCAGTACGGTCAGTCATTTTCGTACAGTATTGCATTGGCTGTTTAAGGTCCATTATATGAGTGAGAACATGTGATACTCGGATCTTTGTTTCTGTGAGAGGTCACTCAGTATTATAGACTCTAGTTCCATCCAGGTTGCTGTGAAATTCATGATTTTGTTCTTTTTTATGGCTGCGTAGTATTCCATCGTGTATATGTACCACATTTTTTTAATCCAGTCCTCTGTTGACGGGCAGTATGGCTGTTTCCAGGTTCTTGCTATTGTGAACAATGCTGCAATAAACATGCGTGTGCAGGTATCTTTTGATATTTATTTATTCTTTACATCACTGTAGAAAGAAACAGAAATTCTTATGTAACTTCGGAAAATTTCACATAGCATGTAATATTCTGCAATTTATTTTTTTAATATTTTGTTCGTCCTTCTAGATTATTATTTAGTATTGTAATTGTTAGTATAACAAATATTTTAATCATTTTTATTGGCTTCAGAATATCAATATGTGGATATAACACATATTTGTTCAACCTCTTGCCATTAAATAGTATAATTAGTTTACACATTCTTTCCTTTAAAATAACTCTATACTATAAATATTTGTGCATATTCCCACAGGCATTGGTGTTTTCATTTCAGAAGACCATATTATTAAGTGTGGTATTTCTGGTTTGTGTGTGAATTTGCATTTTTAATATATACTGCAGGTTTGCT
>NW_007257672.1:1127-2693 GCF_000164805.1 Carlito syrichta | reverse complement strand
CCAGTACGGTCAGTCATTTCGTACAGTATGCATGGCTGTTTAAGGTCCATATATGAGTGAGAACATGTGATACTCGGATCTTTGTTTCTGTGAGAGGTCACTCAGTATTATAGACTCTAGTTCCATCCAGGTTGCTGCGAAATTCATGATTTTGTTCTTTTTTTGGCTGCGTAGTATTCCATCGTGTATATGTACCACATTTTTTAATCCAGTCCTCTTTTGACGGGCAGCATGGCTGTTTCCAGGTTCTTGCTATTGTGAACAACGCTGCGATAAACATGCATGTGCAGGTATCTTTTTTATAGAGTGATTTGTGTTCTTCAGGATATATTCCCAGTAGGGGGATTGCGGGGTCATATGGGAGGTTGGTATTTAGAGCTTTTAAGAATCGCCACACTGCTTTCCACAGAGGTTGCACTAGTTTACACTCCCACCAACAGTGTAGAAGTGTTCCCTTTTCGTCACACCCTCTCCAGCAGGGTTGTTTTTTGAGTTGTTGATAATTGCCATTCTGACTGGGGTTAGCTGGTATCTCAGTGTGGTTTTGATTTGCATCTCCCTGATGATTAGTGAGGTTGAACATTTCTTCATGTGTTTGTTGGCTGCTCGGATGTCTTCCTTTGTGAAGTGTCTGTTCATATCTTTTGCCCATTTTATAATGGGGTTGTTTGTTTTTTTTCTTTTCAGCACATTTGAGTTCCTTGTAGATCCAGGATGTTAAGCCTTCGTTGGACCTGGAGTTGGCAAATACTTTTTCCCAGTCTGTAGGCTGCCTCCCTGCTCTCTTGATGGTTTCTTTGGCTTTGCAGAAACTTGTCAGTTTAATAAGGTCCCACTTATCTATTTTCTCTCTTATGAGCTGTGGGTTTTGGGTTTTGTTCAGAAATTGAATGCCAGTTCCGATTTCCATGAGGGTTTTTCCTTCATTTTCTAAGGTTCTTATGGTTTGAGGTTTTACATTTAGGTCTCTGATCCATTTGGAATTAACCTTTGTGCATGGGGATAGATAGGGGTCCTGTTTCAATCTTCTGCATGTGGTCAGCCAGTTTTCCCAGCACCATTTACTGAATAGGTTCTCCTCTCCCCAGTGGTAGGTGGTGGAGGCCTTGTCGAAGATGAGTTGGTTGAGAAATTGAGGTTTTGCTTCTGGAATCTCAATTCTATTCCATTGATCTATATGCCTATTCCTATACCAATACCAAGCTGTTTTGATGATTGTAGCCTTATAGTAAAGTTTGAAGTCTGGTAGTGTGATACCACCTGCTTTGTTTTTTTTTTTTTGCTGAGGATTGTTCTGGCTATTCTTGGATGTTTGTGTTTCCATATGAATTCCTGCATTGTTTTTTCTAGTTCTGAGAAGAATGTTGCTGGTAATTTGATGGGTATTGCATTGAATTTGTAGATTGCCTTAGGTAAGATGAACATCTTCACAATGTTGATTCTTCCGATTCATGAGCATGGGATATTTTCCATTTGTTGGTGTCAACTTTGATTTCTTTGAGCAGTGTTTTGTAGTTTTCCTTGTAAAGGTCTTTCACGTTTCTGGTTAGGAAGATGCCAAGGTAT
>NW_007257672.1:0-1107 GCF_000164805.1 Carlito syrichta | reverse complement strand
TCCATCCTTGTCTTGTTCCAGTTTTCAGGGGAAATGGTTCTAATTTTTGTCCATTTAGGAGTATGCTCGCTGTGGGTTTCTCATAGATGGCTTTTACTATTTTGAGGTATGTTCCCCGTATGCCTAGATGTTCAAGGGTTTTTATCAAGAAGGGGTGCTGGATTTTATCAAAAGCTTTTTCTACATCTAATGATATAATCATGTGGTTTTTGTTTTGACACCTGTTGATGTATTTAATTACCTTTATGGTTTTACGAATGTTGAACCAGCCTTGCATCCCAGGAATGAAGCCTACTTGGTCATGATGGATGATTTTTGAGATGTATTGCTGAATCCGGTTTGCTAGGATCTTGTTGAGAATTTTAGCATCTATGTTCATCAAAGATATTGGCCTGTAGTTCTCTTTCTTTGCTGGATCTTTACCTGGCTTGGGTATCAATGTGATGTTGGCTTCCTAAAATGATTTGGGGAGAGTTCCATCTTTTTCAATCGCCTGGAATACCTTCAGTAGGATTGGTATCAGCTCCTCCTTAAATGTCTTGTAGATTTCTGCTGGAAAGCCATCTAGTCCAGGGCTTTTTTTTTGTAGGAAGTTTTCTTATTACGTAGTCGATTTCCTTGATTGTTATTGGTTTATTTAGGGTCTCAATTTCTTCTTGTTCCAACTTAGGTAGGCTGTGTGATGTCAGAAAGTCCTCCATTTCCTTAAGGTTTTCAAGTTTGTTTCCATACAGGTGTACGTAGTAGTCTCTAATGATCTTTTGTATTTCTTCAGGGTCAGATGTGACTTCATCTTTTGTGTTTCTGATTGTGCTTATTTGGTTTTTTTCTCGTTTTTTCTTGGTCGGTCTAGCTAGGGGATCATCGATCTTGTTTATTCTTTCGAAGAACCAGCTTTTTGTTTCATTGATTTTTTCTATTATCGTTTTGTCTTCTATGTCCTGGATTTGGGCTTTTATTTTGGTGATCTGGATTCTTCTGCTGAGATTAGGGTTTTTGTGGTCTTGCTTTTCCAGCTTCTTTAGGTGGCTTGTTAGGTTGTTAATTTCTGTTCCTTCCATTTTCCTCATGTGTGTTTGTAGGGATATAAATTCCCCTCTTATTACA
>NW_007257671.1:0-9781 GCF_000164805.1 Carlito syrichta | reverse complement strand
CCATGAAAAATTCTCAGCCTCACTAATCATCAAAGAAATGCAAAATAAAACTACACTGAGATACCACCTAATACCAGTCAGGATGGCCATCATCAATAAGTCAAAAAGCAACAGATGCTGGAGAAGATGTGGGGAAAAAGAAAAACTTCTACATTATTTGTGAGAGTGTAACCTAGTACAATGTCTGTGGAAAACAGTTTGACGATTCCTAAAAGATCTAGAAATCAACCTTCCATACAACCCTGCAATTCCCCTACTGGGAATATATGCAGAGGAACTCAGAGGCTCAGCCTGTGATCCCAGTACTTTGGGAAGCTGTAGCAAGTGGATTGCTGTAGCCCACGGGTTCGAGACCAGCCCAGTCAACATGAAGAGATCTCATCTCTATAATAAATAAAAATTAGCCGGGTGTGGTTGGCATACTCTTGTTGTTCTGGTTACTTGGAAGACTGAGGCAGAAGTATCGCTGGAGCCAAGCATGTTGATGCTGGTGTGACTGTAAGCATGCAACTGCACTGCAGCCTGGGCAATGGAGTGAGACTCCAACTCAAACCCCCCCAAAAAAACCATATATCTATATACCCACATACTCATATTTATTGCAGCACTATTCACAATAGCAAAAATATAGAAACAATTGCATTGCCAAACAAAAGTAGACTGGATAAAGAAAATGGGGTACATATACATGATGGAATATTACACATTCACTAAAAAAATAAATTTATGGGCTTCATAGTAGCTTGCTTGTATTTAGGATCTACAGTACTCAGTCATCTATCACAGAAACAAAGATCTGACTACTACATGTGCTCACTCATAAGCAGACCCAGATCATTTGTCATAATATTATAAGGAAGGGTTTGGCATTAGTGAGACACTGCCAAGGGAGAGGTGGGAACATAACATCAATAAGGGCAAACTAGGCAAAGTGTGGACAAAGGTGAGGCCCAAACTATACCTGTACAATGACCACTTATGTACCTAACCTTGAATTGTACCTCACATCTTTAACATAAGAAAAAAATTGAAAAATATATTCTTGACAATGAGAAGTAAATACTTTGAAACAATATCTATCTATCTTTGTATCTATCTGCCTATCTGTCTATCTAATATATGACAATAAGTGAAAGTAAGATGGTAATAAGAAAATTCCGATAAAAAAATGAAAACATGGATTGGGGATTTTCTCATAGCATGCATTATTCTTCCCTATCATTCTTGAATTTGAATGAATAGCTAAATTTTCTGTGGACATTTTATAAACTTAAATATATTATCACCAATAAGTTGGCAAATGCTTCATAATACAATTTTCTAAATTGTCAGATAAAAAACTAATTGATGAAAAAATAAAAACCATCTATACAATCTATTGCACTATACCTTAGGTAATGTCAATGGTTTAACACATGGTATTTTAATAGGTTTCTGAAAGGTTTTATTTAATGAAATAATACAGGTCATTCATTACTTTATTTTTATCTCAATGTATTTTCAAGAAAGTAAGAATCTTATTGTCATTTTTAGAAAAGGAATATTGTTCAAGAAACATTTACTTCATTTTGCTTCACTCGGAAATTCTTTTTTTTTTTTTTTTTTTTTGGCATATGGGTATATATTTTTTCAACCCAGAGCATTATTCTTTCTGTTTTATTTTACTAGTACATTTTTTCCCCAAAACTTCTAGTCTGTTCTTATAAAGTATCCCAAATTTCACCATTTCTCCTTTTTAAAGTTATTTTATGAAAAAAGTGAACCAAATTTGTAGTTGATGATTATTTACTATTTTTGTCTGAATTAATACATGGATTATCAAATATCTCATTACAGAAAATAGGAAAATACTTCCTCACCTATCAATCATACTTCCAATTACTTTTTTTTTCCTCCACAACTTTTGTGACAAAATACTTTCATTGTGAAAATGATCTTGCAAAATAGGACATTTGACAAGGTCTAATGGTTGTCATAATCTTGAAAAAACTTGTCCAACCTGTGTTAAATGTCTAAAGGCAGAATTCAACATTAATGACTTTTTTCTTTACAACCTCAGTTTTAAACTCACACGTTATATTTTGTGTGAGAATAATTTTTACAACAATTAGCCACCTGTCCATCACTTTAGAGAAAACATGGCTCACTGAACTTGCAGTTAGCTGATCACACAAACAATTATATTGCTTGAATTATCAACAGGAAAATGAATTGAAGCAGATTCCTCTTTTCTGAAGAGGTGAATTGTCAATGGCTAGTTTTAGACTGGGATGTACATGTGATTTTTACTTTTGTAGACATGACTTTAGAAAATAATTATAACTTTGTTTTTGTTATTCAAACTCTAACTTTGTTGAATAAGAATGTGATTTGTAAAAATATTTCATTTGTTCAACAGATTAATAAGTATATCATAGTTGACAAGAAATCTTAGCAGGGATATTTATATTTCAAATAAAGATTTTCTTGGTTCTTTCTTATTGAGTACATTAGATATGAAATCAAATGGTTATCTTTACTTTGGATCGAAGACTTAGCCTGTTGAAGGCTTAAAACAATCGAACATTCCCCTCCTTCTTCCCCCATTACATTCCAATTCATAGACACAAGTTTGTGTGCAGTTTTAACAGAATCCCAAATTTCTACAGACAACAGGTTAAGAATTCTGTATATATTCAATATTTTAAAATAACCCCCAGGAGACTATAACTTTGTTTTCACTCAAACATTTTTCAGTTTTCAAAACAAAAATGTGTTTTTTTTGTTTTTTGTTTTGAGTTGGAGTCTCACTTTGTCGCACAGACTGGAGTGCAGTGGCCGCTCTCGGCCACCGCACTCTCGACCTGTTGGGCTCCGGCGATCCTTCCGCCTCAGCCTTCCAAGTAGCTGGAATTACAGGCATGCGCTACCACACCCGGCTGATTTTTTGAGTTATTGTAGAGATGAGGTCTCGCTGCCCAGGCGTGTCTCGAACCCGCGGGCTCAAGCAATTCACTCAACTCAGCCTCCCAAAGGTGCAGGATTACAGGCTGAGCCACCGAGCCCGGCTAAAATGGGTGTTCTTAAATGTCTTAAAATTTACATCAACTTTCAATGTCTTGGCTTTATCTGTGTTGTGCATAATTAGAAGTCCTAGTCCCTTACTGCCTTCAGCATTTTGCTATCATACATATTAAAACAATTTTAATAAAGTAACAGCTGGCATTATGTGAGTCCATTAATATGAGAATAACTAATTTGAGCAGTAAATTGCACATTTATGGCACTTACATTTTACTTCTCTGGGGAAAACATCAATCTTACATTAAACCTATTAAAAATAAAAGCAAATAGTAAATTAATAAAATGCTGTTAATTTTAATATCATTGTCCTTTGATACTAAAATCTCTTACCTCTAATATTCAGAAATAATAAATTTTAAATATTTTTTCCAGAGTTTCCACATACTTTTTTTATTTGAAAATTAAAATATAGGAAATTACACTTTAGTTTTATATACCTGCTTACCTTTGTCTTAGAACACTAAACCCATCAATACAATTATAGCATTCTTTTAAAAATGTTTACATAAATAACAAAATTTGAAAAACCTGGAAATTGCAATTAATTTCCTTTTTCCATTAATACACTTAATACCACAAAGCAGCATGTGTCTAGATTTTGAAACAAGATTTAATATGAAATTCTTAGAGAAGTCTTATCACCACTTTGTCATTGTTCACCTGTGTGGGCACAACTTGTCCAGAGTCACCCTCGTAGCATCACTGGTAGAGTTTCAGGCTTCTCTGCAAAGCCAGGCCAGATTGACACACTGTCTTATGATATCTTATGCACCCAAAATATGATCATTTATCAAGTTCTATTTTTTTTAAAGATAATGCTTTCAAAGATAATTTAAAAAAGTGAACAACTACTTTCTTCCAAGTAGACTATACTTTTATGGATGGATATTGAAATGCAACCTATGTCTTTAGTAACAGAAGTTCAAAAAATAATACACCAAAATAACTGCTTCGCTCAAAGAAACATCTACTGTGCATATATAGAAGACTATTTTGAGTTGTGCCAAGTCCAGTTTATTTTCATCTTGAGTCTTCTCATCAGAGGTTGAAAATATACTATATTTAGGGAAGGCACTACACTCTGTACTATAATTGTTTTACATGTAAACCTTAATAAGACTTGTTTTCTTTGATTTGCTAACATTTTAAAATGACTACAAAATTATTTAAAGTTTTTGTAAGAATGCAGTCTTTAAATCAAATAAACAGAATGCATTATTTAGCAATATGTCTCTTACAAAGGGAGGACTTTTGAAAATAAAAATTGCATGACTAATGTAATTTAATGTACTAGATTGATAACTGATAAAAACACGTGTAATGCCTATTGTGTATTATTTTTATTTTTATTTTTTCCATCAGGAACAAAATATTTTAATTACCCTAGGTACACATTTTAGGAAGAAAAGAATTAAAGAGATAAAGTAATTTTCTATAGAGACACTAATCTATCTTGATAGCAGATTTTCACAACATAAAAGGTTAATTGTTTATACATTAGGAATATACAATAAGGTTAAAATTATATTTGCATCATTGACTTTGCTTCACAGCATACAAAATCTAGTTTAGTTTACTTTGGTAGAATATAATTAAGAAATTGGAGAAGAACAGAAAATAACTAGAATGAATGAATAAAAAGTCATGCACTAATATGAGTAAATGCACATGTAATTAAAACTTCAAGGAAAAGCAACAAGTAGTAAATAAAGTACATACATTGACTACCAGAAACTTAAATAAATTGTATCTTCTTTCTCATTCTAGTGAATTAGTTTTGGCACTTGTAATTTTTTATTCATATTGTCAATTCTTTATTGAATCTAAAATTATAAAGCTTAGAAAAAAGAATCTATCTTAACAAAATAATTTGTTTTCACAAAACAGTTAACTTATAAGTTATTAGTGCATGCTTATCTTTTATATATGTTTTTCACAAATTTACATTTAATAATTGATTCTTGAAATTCTTTTTTTTTTTGGCATTGGTATCTCACTCTGTCGCCCAGACTGGAGTGCAGTGGCTGCTCCCAGCCACCGCAGCCTTGACCTGCTGGGCTTCAGCGATCCTTCCGCCTCAGCCTTCCAAGTAGCTGGAACTACAGGTGCGCGTTACCACGCCTGACTAAGTTTTTGAATTGTTGTAGAGATGAGGTCTCGCCAAGTTGCCCAAGCTGGTCTCGAAACCACGGACTCAGACACTCCACTCACCTCAGCCTCCCAAAGCGTGGGATTGCAGGCTGAGCCACCGAGCCTGGCTTGAAATTCTTTCTAATATTTTTTGATTTCATATGAATAAACTTCTATTCTTAACTTACTTATTAAAAAATTACTTTTTAAAATGTATTTTAGTCTTGACATCTTTCTTTTAATTAAAAATACACTAAAAAGTTTAACATACAATTAACAATCAAAGAAGTCACTTCTAATAGAACTAGATTAGAGCATAATTCTACCCATCAAGCCACTTCTCATCTGATGTTTGCCCTGAGGCACCTTTAAAGAAAATAAAACTATGAAAATTGGTGATATACTCCAAACACATACATTTTCAATATGTTTTTTTTTTAACTGCTAATGATTTGGCATGGTTTCTCTTCAGGGTCCACAATACTCAACACTAGAATTTCCTGGATAAATATTCAGTTGGGTTAAATGAATATTAAAAAGTACTCCTGGTTAAAATAAAAATAAAAAAGATATATCTCTTTTAATCTTAAAAGGAAATATTTCTTTGTTTGTATAATTACGACTATTTACTTTGCAAATGTAAATCTCTGAAAGAGTTGGCACTTTTTAGGCATACGGGTATAAATAAAAAATATTGTTTTATTTGTTTGTTTTTTCCTCACCACTATCTTCAAACTTTGTCTGGAATTTACTCACTTGAGGCTTGGTATCCTATCAGAAAGATGCCAGTGCTTTGGGGGGATTTTCAGCTTTAAGAGCCTTGTTGCATTCAGTTGCACTTGGGCGCCCACTGGTTAATCTCTTGTCAACTATGTCCTAGGTACACTCCCTTTAGCCATTTTCTCCCAGACTGCCCTTTTCCCTCCAGGCAGTCTTTTTTAATACAAACGTTGAAGAACAACTTAAGTTTGATTTCCTTCTGCAATACCCATTTGACTCAGAGGAAATTCAAGCTTTTTTTCTTTAACAAATGGCTTCATTGTAGTGCCAAAATACCACTATAGTTTCCAAACAGTTAATTGGTAATCTACATGATTTCTCTTTTCCTCCACTCCTGCTGAAATGCAAGCTACAGTAACTGGGAAGACAATAACTTAAAATGTATATATTCGGTCATATTTTTAAAAATATTTCTTCAGTTTCACTAATGATCAGTTGTGTCTTTGCTTTCATACCTTTATTTCTTATATATCCAACTTTCTTAGGCACAGATGTTATAGGAAAGATTTCTTTTATTAAATTGTGAAAGTTACTTCTAAGTCACATGCATTTTTCTATTTTCTATATATTCTTTATGAAACCCCCAAATCCAAAAAAATTCAGTAGTACAAAACCAATGGAAACTGCCATCTCTAACCTGGGTTCCCTAAACCAGAAGAGGAAATTTCAAAACTGAAAAGTTTTGGGAACTTTATAAGCACAACAATATTCAATAAAGCTTTACATATTTTACAAGAACTTGGCATTATATTGGTGATTATTATTAACAAGTAGGAACCCATCTACCATACACAAATAAACTTGGAATAACATGCATTTGAGTTTTGGTAACTTTAAAAAGAATTAATGTCTTGAGAATACTTAACACTACCTATTAAACCCAAAAGACCCACTATTATATCATTTATTCAGCCACAAGCTTTGCTGGCATTTTTTCTCAAGTGCTAGTGTAGCTTCATATTTAGAGAAAGATTACTGACTGAAATCCTTTAAAAATATAGAAGTATATTTATCCTCTATATTTTTAAAGGATTGGCATTTGGAAATGCCACCGTGATATTCTCAAAATGATAGTGTTAGCAAGTTTTAGTATATTTGTTACTTAAACAAGCATGTGCTAATTACAAACAATTTTTTGTAAATTCTGTTTTAAAAATATGAGTTAAATTCATTAGAGTGGAAGAACAGAATGATAAGAAACTATAAATTGGTTTGAATGAATATATGAATTTATCAGTGGATTGATAAATAAGTAGGTGGTAGTAAATAGATTCAAAACTTTTTGAAGAATTTAATCAGAATTAAAAGTGAAATGCAAAAATGTGTATTTTTCAAAATTGTAGTAAATAAATCCTATACAGAAGATCATATTGAATTAAAATTTTAATATAGTTGCTAGTACTTTTCTCTTGATAGTCAACTTAATTGTGCATATGTCTCTTGATTTTTTAATACTAGCATTATCACTTATTAAAGATTATATGTTAATGTAGAAACTTTTTCTTTAATGAATAAAATATGGAAAGTAAGTTTTATAGTCAAATTTCTGAACAAAATTAGCATTTTTTTCATACTCTTCCAGAAAATTACATAAATTCATGTAAGACATACATATATCAGCTAAAAACAAAAACAAATACAAAAACCCACTTTTTTTATTACCTACTTTTTTGTCAGCAACTGCATTTTTATTATTTCAGGGTAGATCACTTCAGATAAGACATCACATCAATGACAAGACTTTAAAGCTTCAACATTGTGCCAGGGAAGAAAAATAGTATTTCAATCTTGGAAATGAGATAGTTCAATAATTAATGGAATGCTAAAAATGTCTACTATCAAACGTTATATCATGAAAGTCAGTAAGTAGAAATGTAAGTATGTTCTTGTACTTTACTTGTAATACTCATGAATATGACTTGCAGTTCGCCTTTTAAACCTACTCTTTCTTGCTACAGTATAGTATTCAAACATAAGTCAATTTAATAACAAATTACAAAAAAAATTTTTCTGCATACTGGTGTTTTAATGCTTTATCTAAAAACTGTATCATCTTAAATCAGTCTTCATCTTCCTATTCTTGGACAACTAGCATGTTCTGTTTTTCACTTTCTTTTATGTATATTTTGCATCTTCAACTGGAGTTTATGTTTTTTCATGATGAGGTTTGGAGGGATTTTTCCAAATAATTAGTGTGAAAAAAATGTACAAAATGGTTCAAATAGAAATAATATTGTTAGTAAATACATATACTGATTATTGTTCCATTTTGTGTACAGCTTTTTAACATCTTCATCAGTCTAATGTAATTAACAGCAATTAATTTTTCTGGATGTAATTAAATAAAACAATTTACCAAAAGTAGACTCACTTTTATTTGGAAAATAAAGAAGTACATATGGCTAATAATCACGCAGTGGTCTATTTTTTCTGAAATCAAGCACATATAAAGGCAAATAATCAAAAACAGACATCATTAACATCTGGATTTTTCAATATCAGAATGGGAACCAAATATTCACTAACCATAGACCTTTTAAGAAATTGCCCTCCCAAACTCAATAAACTCAAGAATAGTGAAGTGGTCAGCAAGGACAAAATAAAAAAGATAAAATTCAAAGGCTGAAAAAGTCAGTCCAAAAGTTATTTTGAGTTTTAGTAAGCAAAGCCTGCACCAAACAGAAAAAAAATAGAGTGAAACTTCTATTGTTTTTGTAAGGAAGCTAAATGTGGTGGCAGTCTTCAGTTAGACCTATGTCTCTCACCATACACAAAAATTAACCCAGGATGAAATAAAGACTTAAATATAGGACCTTACACTATAAAAATCCTAGAATAAAATCCAGGAAAAACTCTTCTGGACATAGACCTAAGCAAAGAATTTATGACTAAGTCCTCAAAAGCAAACACAACAAAAAGAAAAATAGACAAATGGGACTTAATTAAATTAAAAAGCTTCTGTGCCACAAAAGAAATAATCAACAGAAAAACACACCCTACAGAATGGGAGAAAATATTTGCAAACTATGCATCTTGCAAAGACCTAGTATCCAGAATTTATAAGAAACTTAAAAATTTCAGTGACTAAAACACAAATAACATTTTTATATAGTGGGCAAAGGACAAGAACAGACATTTTCCATATAAATACCATATGGTAACCCATTGTGCAACCAGAGCTCTTAAACAGACATTTCTCAAAGGAAGACATACAGATGGTTCAACAAACAGGAAAAAATGCTCAACACCACTAATCATTAGACAAATGCAAATTAAAGTCACAGTGAGATACCATCTCACATCAGTGAGAATGACTATTACAAAGCCATAAAACAATAGATGTTGGCAAAGATATGAAGAAAATGACATGCTTATATATACACTGTTGATGGGAATGTAAATTAGTACAACCTCTAAGGAAAACAGTATGGAGATTCCTCCAAGAATGAGAAACAGACCTATCATACATCCAACAATTCTACCACTGTGTATCTACCCAAAGAAAAAGAGAAATACCTTAGTCTATTAACATCCTCTGCTGTGTAAAGTTATTCCAAAATTTAGGGGTTTAAATAATAACAAATTTTATTATATCACACCATTTCTGTTGGTCAGGAATTTGGGAAGAACTTTGTTGACTTGTTTCCGCTCAAGGTGTTAGCTGAGTATGCTGTCATATCAAGGATTAACGGGGGCTGGAAGAATTCACTTCAGGATAGTTCACTCACATGACTGGCAAGTTCATGCTTCCTGTGAGCAAGGGGAATCAGTTCCTAGGGGTACAGATCATTCCATAGACCTGTTAGTG
>NW_007257670.1:6075-7739 GCF_000164805.1 Carlito syrichta | reverse complement strand
AAGAATCTCTGTTGTACGAGTCTTCAATCCAAAAAATTCCCAGGGTGTCTGGTATGGGACAAACAAGAAACAGGGCTTTGAGCTCTCCAACTGTTTTGGAGCAATTTAGAATGCAGATACAGCAATTCAGTCATTTCAGGACTCTGGCAACATTCTGGTCTTCTTGAAAGTTGTAAACGGTTATCGTGCACTCCAAGTCAGTTAGGTTCCTCGGAACACTAAGGCCAGATTCCAGGACAAAAAGAATCTTCTTGCCATATTTGGATGTAACTCTGGACTTAAGGTGAACCCTGTAATCCTTCCCTTCTGTTTCTCTTTTTATTTTGAGGGGACAAGGGTTTTGCAATTATCAAATGTTTAGTACGTATTTTTAAATGTTACCAGGAATCATGGATTCCACGTCCCTAGGAAACTTCTGGGCATCTGTCTTTTTATATACAGAGTTTGGATTCCACATAGACAGGGAAAATCAGGGCATCTTGCTGAGAACGAAAAGAAAATCCGGTTCTAGGAGTTCTCATTAACCGGAATCCACAGGGCCTCTGGATAAGGTTTAATCAGCAATCTGGGCTTCTGGGTCCCTACATTTTTCAGAGCTACTTGCTCCGTGGATATGCTGAATCTGTCATTACAGATCCAGAAGAACTTTCTGGTCGTCTTGTTAGTTGTCATCAAGAATCTGGCCCTAGAAATCCTTTTGAGTCCTAGGAATGTCTACGACCATAATTATGTTCCTCAGAATCATAAGGCATATTGGTACAAAACCCCTTGATTCAGGTGACCTCAAACTACAGAAAATTCATGTGGGCGGGCAGGTCGGAATTGGGATGTTGGGTTTTCAAGATTCCACATTTTGGGGAGGTATTGTGAAGAGGAACCATGAATCTTGGATTCCAGTTCACAAAGAACATTATGGGAGTCTTTCTCTTGATATCCAAAAAACTGGATTTCTCGGTCACCAGGAACTGTTTGGCATCCTGCAGAGTGAAGCGGAAAGCTGTGTAATGGGAGTCATCATAAACAGGAAACTGCACGTCATATTTCTAAGGAAGTATAAGGATCTTGGTTACATGAGTCCTCAATCCAAAAAACTACAGGACATCTTCCTAAGAGGTAACCACGAATCAGGATTTGAAGTAGGAATCTGGGTAATGGGAGTCCTCACATACAGAAAACTTCACTGCCTATTGCTAAGTAAGAATAAGGAATCTGCGTTACTCCTGTCCTCAATCCCAAAAATACTTCAGGTCGTCTTGCTATGGGCTAAACACGAATCAGGGTGTGTTTAGCATGAATCTGGGGGAAATGGAGTCCTTATATACAGGCAACAACATGACCTTGTGCTAAGAAAGAATAAGGAATCTAGGTTACATGAGAACTCAATCCCAAAAATCTACAGGGCATCTTGGAAAGGGCTAGAAAAGAATCAGAGTTTCGAAGCAGGATCTATGTAATGAGAGTTTTTATAAAGGAAAATACACAGTCCCTTGCCGAGGAAGAAGAATAATTGGCTTTATAGCAGTCCTCAGTTCTAAAAATCAACAGGCCATCTGCTGTGGGCTCAACAAGAATCAGGGTTTAGAAGCTGCAACATAAGTAATAGCAGTCCTCATATACAGAATCTACACGATCTCTTGCTAAGGAGAAATAAGAACCTGTTTTAC
>NW_007257670.1:3109-5242 GCF_000164805.1 Carlito syrichta | reverse complement strand
GGAAAGGTAATCCGATTCTTGGAGATCTGAGTCGCTAAATCAACAACGTCTCTTTATAAGGGTTAATCAGCAATCTTAGCTTCTATGTCGCCACATTTTTGTGTGTCTTTTGAAGAGGTAAACTAGGAATCCTGGGTTCCAATTCCAAAAGAACTTTATGGGGATCTTTCTCTTTGATATCCAAGCAACTGGAATCCTAGGTCACCAGAAAATATCTCGGTGTCTTGCGGAGAATGAAACAGTAATTTCAGTTATGGGATTCCTCATATACAGAACACTACACGACCTGTTGCTAAAGAAGAGTAAGGAATCTTGGTTACACGAGTTTTCCATCCTAAAAAGCTACAGAGCATCTTGTTAAGAGATAACAACCAATCAGGTTTTGGGAGTTGGAATCTGGATAATGGGAGTCCTCATATACAGGAAACTACACTGTCTATTGCTATGGAAGAATAAGGAATCTGGTTGTCTGAGGACACGTGTCCTCAATCCCCCCAAAAAACTTCAGAGTGTCTTGCTAAGGGCTAAACACGAATATGGGTTTCTGAAGCAGAATCTAGGGAAATGAAATCCTCATATACAGACAACTGAACGGACTATTCCTAAGAAAGGATAAGAAATCTGGGTGACATGTGTTCTCAATCCCCCAAAAATTACATGGCATCTTCCTAAGGTCTAAACAAGCATGAGGGTTTCGACGCATGTATCTGGGAAAGGGAGTACTCATATGGAGGTAAACAGCAAAGCTGTTGCTAAAAGTAAGGAATATCGGTTATATGAGTCCTCAGTGTTGAAAATTTACAGGGCATCTTGCTGATGGCTAAAGAAGAATCACGTATTTGAGGCATGTATGTGGGTAATAGCGTCCTCATATATAGGAATCTACATGGCCTCTTCTAAGAAAAAAGAAGAAATCTGTTTTACAGGCGTCCTCTATCAAAAAATCTAGCCGGACTCGGGGGGTCAGCCTGTAATCCCACGCCTTTGGGAAACTGAGGTGAGTGGATTGCCTGAGCCCATGGGTTCGAGACCCGCTTAGGCAGCAAGACCTCATCTCTACAATAAATCAAAAAAACAGCCTGGCGTGATAGCGCATGCCTGTATTTCTGGCTACTCGGAAGGCTGAATTGGAAGGATCCCCAGAGCCCAGCAGGTCAAGGCTGCAGGTGCCGGGAGTGGCCACTGCACCCCAGTCAGGGCGACAGAGTGAGACACCAACCCCCCCCAAAAAAAAGAAAAAAGAAAAAGAAGAAATCTGTTTTACACGGTTCCTCTATCAGAAAATGTATATGGCGTCTTACAATGGGCTAAACAAGAATCAGGGTTTCGAAACAGGAATCTAGGGAAAGAGAGTCCTCAAATGCAGGACACTACATGGCCTCCAACTGAAGAAAAGGAATCTTGGTTGTACGAGTCCTCAATACAAAATTCCCAGAGTGTCTGTTATGGGAAAAAGAAGAAACAGGTCCTCGAGCTCCCCAAAAGTTTCGGCACAATTGAGCATGCGGATATTATGAATCAGTCATTTAAGGACTCCAGCAACATTCTGGTCCTCTTGAAAGTTGTAAATGGCTATCGGGCAATCCAAGTATGTTACATTGCTCAGAATAACTATGGTCAGATTCCAGGACAAAAGGAATCTTCTAACCATATGTGGATGTAACTCTGGTGTTAAAGTGAACCCTGTAATCCTTCCCCTTCCGTTTTTTTTTTTTTTATTTTGAGAGGGGACAAGGGTTTTGAAGTTGCCAAATGTTTAGTAGGTATTTTTAAAGATAACCAGGAATCATGGATTCCACATCCCTAGGAAACTTTTGGGTATCTGTCTTTTTGTATACAGAGTTTGGAATTGACATCGACAGGGAAAATCAGGGCATCTTGCAGCGAACGAAAAGGAAATCCGGTTCTAGGAGTTCTCTTAACCGGAATCTACAGGGCCTCTTGATAAGGTATAATAAGCAATCTGGGCTTCTGGGTCCCTACGTTTTTCAGAGCTAGTTGCCCCGTGGATACACTAAATCTCTCATTACAAATCCACAGGAACTCTCTGGTCCTCTTGTTCATTGTAATCAATGATCTGGCCCTACAAATCCTTTTTGTGCCTAGAAACATCTACGACCATAATCATGTTCC
>NW_007257670.1:0-734 GCF_000164805.1 Carlito syrichta | reverse complement strand
GCTCATTTCAGGAATCCAGCAACATTCTGGTCCTCTGGAAAGTGTAAACGGGTATCAGGCAATCCAAGTCCGTTAGGTACCTCAGAACAACTAAGGCCAGATTCCAGGACAAAAGGAATCTTCTTGCCATATGTGGATGTACCTCTGGTCTTAAGGTGAACCCTGTATTCCTTCCCCTTCCGTTTCTGTTTGTATTTTGAGAGGGGAAAAGGGTTTTGCAGTTGCCAAATGTTTAGTACATATTTTTAAATGTAACTAGGATTCATGGTTTTCATGTCCCTAGGAAACTTCTGGGCATCTGTCTTGCTGTATACAGAGGTTGGAATCTACATCGACAGGGAAAATCAGGGCATCTTGCTGAGAACGAAAAGGAAATCTGTTTCTAGGTGTTCTCATTAACCAGAATCTGCAGGGCCTCTAGATAAGGTTTAATCAGCAATCCAGGCCTCTGGGTCCCTACATTTTTCAGAGCTACTTACTCCATGGATACGATAAATCTGACATTAAAGATGCACAGAAACTATCTGGTCCTTTTGTTCGTTGCAATCAAGGATCGGACTATACAAATCCCTTTGTGTCCTAGGAAGATCTACAACGATAATAATGTTCTCCAGAATCAAAAGGCATATTGGTACAAACTCCCTCGATTGAAGAGACCTCAAACTACAGAAAATTCTTGTGGGCGGGCAGGTTGGAATTGGGATGTTGGGTTTTGAAGATTCCACCTTTTGGGG
>NW_007257669.1:0-16150 GCF_000164805.1 Carlito syrichta | reverse complement strand
CATTTGAGGAGAATTCAATAAGAAATAATTTCTTGATTTTGTTTTATTGATAAAAATAACAAACTGGAACAAAGTTGGACACAATGTCTTATAGGAACTCAGAAAACACATGATCACATGTCAAAATTTTAAGACAATTACACACATGTTATTCCTTGAGCAATCAATCACTAAGGATTTAGGATTTGATCATTTCTACTGGGGAAATTATATCTATTCCACGTTGTTGATTTGAAGATTAAATTCACTAAATTGCATGAAAATATTTGTTCTATAAAAATGCTTTTTGTGTTTTCTGTTATTATTTTCTTACTGTTATATACCTTTATATGATATTGTTCACATTATACGGTGCCTTTTGTTTTACTGTTTTGGAATCCAGAATATTGTTCAATAGCTCACTCGAATGAATGGCCCTTTTGGGAGTTTAGGAATAAAGTCATAGATATTTCTCAACACCTACCACTTTACAACACACTCAGCAAATAATTTACCTATGTATTTCTCCCTTGAATTTTGTTAAAAATCTACTTTCAGTCAGATGCTTTACTTCTGACTTTGGCAACAATTTTCAAGATTTCTTTGATTTTTGGTCTTGTGGACCACGTCTGGATTCTGTAGCGCCCTCTCTTTCTCCACATCCCTTTTATAACTCCTGCTCTGCCTTTTCCTGTGTTTCCACTTCCCTCTTCTTCTTCAAAATCTTTCAACATGTAAGAACCAAGCTTAGCTCACAGGTTATACAACATGATCTGTGGGCCTGTCTTTGGCAATCCCTGATCTAACGACTTCAGTAAATCAGTTCTTTGAATCAATGACTTCTTCCCCTTCTTGTCCTTGTCTCTTGCAGTCTCTAATCACCATGGCATCCAGAGAGCTTCTGCCAAAATATAACTCAGATCACATCATTCAATCCTCCTCAATGGGTTTGCTAAGCAAAAGCCAAGGCCTCAAAGTGCCTCCACAACCCTCCATTTGTTTTCTGATTTCATAATCTTCTCTTCTCTGCACTAAGCCCCCTTTTCTCCAACACATGAATGCTTTTTTCTGTCCTTTGAGTATTCTATGGAAGCTTTTGGCTCATTGCTTTCTCATCTGGCTGTGCCCTCAACCTAGTATACTCATTCCCCAAATACTCACATAGTTGATTTCTAAAACCCTTTCATGTTTCTTCTTAAATTTCACCTTCACTATAATTACAAATATCAACCTCCTCCCACCAGAAAACACTCTTCATGCCCCTTCCCTGCATTCTCTTTCTCTGTAGTATTTATTTTACTCATTCACTTAATTTCTATTTATATGATTATACTTGTTTTTTTTTTTATATTTGCTAGTTTTTGTTCACCTCCATCCTCCAATTAAGAGATGAGGATATTTTCATTATTGTTCACTGCCATATTCCCTGAACATACCTGTAAATCATCTAGAAGAACAGTATCTGACATCTTCTGAAAATCAATAACTCTTACTGAAGGAAAAAGACACCTAGTTACTCTTGATTCTGAAATCGACACCTAGTTACTCCTGATGTTTCTAGCCAAGTTATCTACATCCACGAAGCCTCAGTTTCTTCTCTTGTAAAATAGATTCATTATAGTTCTCATCTCAAAACTCATTAGAAGAACCAAATGATATCAAAGTGACATGCAACAAGTAGCCGTTATTCAGCATGAACTAAGCAGGAATCTGGTATAGAGATGTGAAAAAGATATAGTAAACATGATAACACTCTGAATCAAAAATGAGTTCAGTCCTTGTATAAAGAGAATACAAAGCCTTGAACACCCAGGCACTTAGGACCTTTGGACAACAAAGACATAAGTTTAGAAGGAAGTTGTATCTATTACATTTGTTTGCCTGAGTGAGCCCAAGATGGTGATGCTGTCAGAATGATTGCATAATATCAGAGATGAGCAGTACCTGTGGCATCACACTCACAAAATACTCCAGGCGGTAGAAATTTCAGAATTCTCAGGATTCCAAAAAGGCAGAAATAACAATACCCATCTGATGAAGGAGAGGAAATGGAAATAAATAGAGCCAGGCACTGTGGCTCACACCTGTAATCTAACACTTTGGGAGACCGAGATAGGTGAATTTCTGAAGGCGAGTACTTCAAGATCAGGCTGGACACAAAGTGTGACCCCATCTCTACAAAACAGAAAAATTAGCCTGTCAAGGTGTGGTGGGTGTCTATAGTCCCAACTAATAGAGAAACCAAGGCAGGAGGAGCACTGGAGTCCTGCAGTTATAGGCTGTAGTGAGCCATGATTATGCCATTGCACACCAGCTTGTGCAACAAAGTAAAACCCTATCTTAAATATAAGAAAGAAACAAAGGGACTTCTATGTATACAGGAATAACATAATACATCATTGACAATAAAAAACTTACATAAAGACAATGCAGTAGATTCTTCAAGAAGACTAATATAAGAATAAACTGAGGCAAGGTAGGCTGGTACAATGGGAATAAAGCAAATATGTGCAAAAAGAAAGGAAAAAATGTTTATTGCCCACTTTCCACAGGCAGATAGGGCCCAAGGTTTACAGGCAACCACAGCATGTGCTTTAAGGAGAGACAGCTTTTAATGTTTTTATAAGAAAGCAGAGATACTAAACATCTCCAGCAACTGCACTCTCGGGTGTTGATAACACCGGTCTTGCTTTCTTGGCCTTTGTCAAGGCAATTGGTCTTGTGATTCCACTGGGCGGCTGGTGGGAATTCACAGGAGGCTGATTACAATAGGTAAGGTTAGCTTGGTCTTGATTTTCTGGAAAACAGATACTTATAATAAAAGAGCAAATCAGACAATAAATTTAAAGGTTACAAAAAAATTATCAAAAGCTATCTGCAGTGAACCACATTTGAAGCACAGTAACTAATTAGCAAACATGTGAGAAGAAGAAAAGGGAAACTCAGTTAAAACGACTGCTTTCCAAAAATCAGCTCATATAGAGCAAAGACCTAAATGTAATACCTCAGGTTATAGGAATCTTAGAAACCTCATAAGACACCCTTATGGAAGCTGGACTAGTCACTCATTTCCTGATCAAAATCCCGGATGCTCGTGCCATAAGAGATAAGATAGACAAGTGGGACCTCATCTAACTGAAAAGTTTCTACAAAGCAAAGAAACCAACAAGAGAGTGGGGAGACAGCCCATAGAACAAGAAAAAATATTTGCAAAACGTATATCTGACAAAGGCCTAACATTTAGGAGCTATAAGGAACTCAAACATACCAAAAGGAAAAAAAACCAAACAGCCCCTTTTTGAAAAATGGGAACAAGACATGAATAAACATTTCTCCAAAGAACATGTATGAACAGCCAACAGACACATGAAAAAATGTTCAGTCTCACTAATCATCAGAGAAATGCAAATCAAACCACATGGAGATACCACCTAACTCCAGTAACAATAGCTTTCATTAATAAAACAAAAACAACAGATGCTAGCAGAGAAAAGGGAATGATTCTACACTGTTGGTTGGAGTGCAAACTAGAACAACGTCTGTGGAAAGCAGTTTGGCGATTTCTAAAAGATCTAAAAGTTGGCCTTCCATATCACCCAGCAACCCCTCTTCTGGTAATATACCCAGAGGAACTCAAATCATTCTATAAAAAATAAACCTGCACACATATGTTAATTGCAGCTCTAGTCACATATCAAAAACATGGAACCAATAATGCTGTCCATTGAAAATGGACTGGATTTTTAAAATGTGGTATATATTCAGAATGGAATATTATGCAGCCATCATGAAAGACAAAATTGCAACTTGGATGGATTTAGAGTGTATAAGACTCAGTGACCTATCACAGAAACAAAGAACTGAGTACTACATGTTCTCACTCAAAAGTGAATCCTGAACTATTATCATAATACTGTAAGAAGGGAATTGGAGGTAGTGGGAAGTTGCCAGCGGGAGGGAGGGCACAATATATCCATAAGAGTATCTGATCACAAACCAAGTGATATGGGGACCAAAGTGAGCCACAACCTTTACCTGTATAGTAACCATTTGTATGCCTAACCCCAAAAGTACCATCTTTATAATAAAAATATTTTTAAAATTTTTAATGACTGCTTTCGACTATCTGCACTTTAGCTAAGGCTACTTCATTTTGATTTTACCAATTTTACCCTTTCAACTAACAAGCCTAAAAGTGCCTGCACAAAACAACAACTCTTGAAAATACATAAAAACAAAAACTGATAGGCAGAAAAGGAGAACAAGACACTGAAAAGTATAGTGTCAAGCTTCATCACTCCTCTCTCTGTAATAGACACGCCAGGCAACAGTATAGTAAGTATATAGAAGTCTGAAAAAGCCCTAAATAAAGTTAATCTGATTTAGAGAATACCTGGTCTAACAATAGAAAATATATTTTAAACGTAAATGTGAAACATTTGCCATGCCAGGCACCATGGCTGAAGCCTGTAATCCCAGCTCTTTGGGCGACTGAGTTGAGATGATTGCCTAAGCCCAGGGGTTCTAGACCAGCTGAGCAACTTGGTGAGACCTCGTGTCCACGTTAAATTTTTAAAAAATTTAGCCGGGCGTGGTGGCGGGTGCCTGTATTTCCCTCTACATGGAAGGCTGAGGTGGAAGGATAGCCTTAGCTCGGTAAGTCAAGGCTGCGGTGGCTGTGGGCATGCCACTGCACTCCAGCCTGGGCGACAGAGTGAGACTTCAACCATACCAAAAAAATAGAAATTTGCCAGGATATACCATATTCTGGGCCATGAAACAAAAGCAAACACATCTTAAAGTATTACTATCACACAAATTTTAATTTCTCACTACTGTGTATTAAAGCATAAATTAATAATTAAAAACACCTGTATAAATTCCAATTATTGAAAATTGAACAACATATTTCTAAGTTAACCATATGTCAAAAGAGATCACAAGAAAATTTGGGACATATTTGGAATTGAACAAATGGAAACATAAAATAAAAACTTGTGGGACAAAACTAAAGTCTTTTTTTACTTTAAAGTCTATATTTATGAGACGTAGATAAATCAAAATCTAAGTTTCCAGCTTAATTAACTAGAAAAGCAATGAATTATGTTCAAAGACTGAAAATGTACATCAATATAAGAACATAATAGGTCCAGAAATTCACACATCTTTTGATCTTGTGAAGGAATTTCAGTCTTTGCAACAAATGGTTTTGGAAAAAATTGAACACCTTATGTCAAAAAGTATCTTGACCCCTATTTTGAACCATATTAAAAAATGAATTAAGGACCTAGGTGTAAAGCCTAATGCTATAAAGTACATTTTAAAATATATTGAAAACCCAGGTAAGGCCAAGTTTATTAGGTAGGATTCAAAATAAAAATGTTTTAAAGTTACCATAGTTTTAATCAAGACTCAGACAATTTGGTTTTGCAAAAGACATTTAAAAAAATAAATCGGGCAACTCCCTCAGAGCCCCTCTCACTGTGGAAACTTCTCTGTCCTTGATAAATCCTGCTTAAAAAGATTTTTTTAAATAAATAAATAAGCCACAGAAGAGAAAAAAATTTGTAAAATATATCTGTGAAAGAACTGGACTTCATTACGTGTAAACACACTCTGGAATAATTTTTTTAAAGTTCAATAAAATGTGGGAAAAGAATTGTATGGACATTTTAATAAAGAAGAGAGATGGATGCAAGATAAGCACACAAAAAGAATGGTGTTTGACAATATTTCACAAGAGGGAGATGCAGATAATTCATGAGAAGTGAGAATACAATAACTTTTATAAAGAATTAGACAAGAAACACATGGAACAGAAAACTTCAAATCCACATGTAGAGACCCTACAAGGAAAATTTCTAATAAAATACACACTACACAGAGTCCAAAAATATGTTTAAAAGAATAATATTAATATTCAAGATAGATTCACTTCTAAGATGCAATGATAATTTAACTTTAGAACGAATATAAGGATAACAGCAGACTTCTCATCAGAAACTTTATAAGCCAAAAGACACAGAGGTGACATCTTGGAAGTGTTGAAAAAAATTAATACATTTATGACACAAGAAATTAATGAAGAATGACAAACCCTCAACACAGAAAAAACATTTCTTCAAATTCAGTACTGATTCTTGATTCAAGTACTAAGCAAAGAATAGAAAGCAAATTACTTGATGTGTTAAAGGAGTCTATAAAAAGTATGATTAAAATTAAGTGTATAGCCGGGCTCGTTGGCTTAGCCTGTAATCCCGCGTCTTTGGGAGGCTGAGGTGAGTGGATTGCCTGAGCCCGCGGGTTCAAGACCCACTTGGGCAATGAGACCTCATCTCTACAATAAATCAAAAAATCAGCCGGGCGTGGTAGCGCATGCCTGTAATTCCGGCTACTTGGAAGGCTGAGGCAGAAGGATCTCCGGAGCCCGGCAGGTCGAGGCTGCGGTGGCCGGGAGCGGCCACTGCACTCCAGTCTGGGCGACAGAGTGAGACTCCAACTCAAAAAAAAAAAAAATTAAGTGTATAAACTCCCTAAAATTCAAGAACGTGATAGGAATTTCTGTGGACACTACTCCTCTTCAACATTGAATTGAACCTTCCAGTCACTACAATATAATAAACAAACAAAAACAACATACAGACGGGGGGACACTATCCATACTCATAGATAATATATGAATGTTTACATAAAATTCAACAAATATGTTGAAAATAGATGTACACACAAAAAGATAATGCATATAAAAACTTTTTCTTTTGAGTTGGAGTTTCACTCTGTCGCCCAGACTGGAGTACAGTGGCCGCTCCTGGCCACCGCAGCCTCGACCTGCTGGGCTCCGGCGATCCTTCCGCCTCAGCCTTCCGAGTAGCCAGAATTACAGGCACATGCTACCATGCCCGGCTAATTTTTTGATTTATTGTAGAGATGAGGTCTCGCCTGCCCAGGCGGGTCTCGAACCGGTGGGCTCAGGCAATCCACTCACCTCAGCCTCCCAAGGCCCGGGATAAAAACTTTAAATAACTAGTTGTGTTCCTGTATGCCAGATACAAATTAAAAGTAGCAGACAGAAATAAACATTCTGTAAAAAATAGAATTGTATGTAACACACAGGTATAACTCTAAGAATGTATGTTTCTTCAGTCATGAGAATACACTGGAGCACAAGAGCAGACAATACAAGTTCATTGGTCACACACTCAGAGAATGAGGCTAGCGTTCAGTGCTGCACTCGCTGTTGCAGTGGCTCTGTTGACAGTCTTCCTGGTCTAGTGATTCTGCTGTTTTGCATTTAAGCCTCTCTGCATCAATTTCTTTTCGTTTCTTTCTTTCTTTCTTTCTTTCTTTCTTTCTTTCTTTCTTTCTTTCTTTCTTTCTTTCTTTCTTTTTTATGACACGTGTATTTAACAATGTGGTTGCACAAAATGCTAAAAGCATTTTTCTTCATATTTTACAGAAGGGTTTGAACGTACAGACTTTCTACTAGTGATCACAGCACAACACATCCAAAGCCAGTACCTAAGTTAGATGTATTATAATTTGCTCAGAATTTAAAGGCTTATTGGCAATAACGGGGGGGAGGGGGGCGGGTACATAAGTTTATTTTACATAACTGACTGAAAAATAAATTCAAGAACTAGTAAATAGAATCTAATATGGTCTCATGCACCCCGAAGCGGATGGTGTCCGGTTTGGGGGAGGTGATCGCTATGTCCAAACAATCTCCATCTGAAAAGTCTGCGACTGCAGGGTCATGGAGCCATCAGTCCCCTTTCTGTCAGACATGGTGCTGTGGATCTCCTTAACTCAGTAGTCAGGTCTTTTAACATCGGTAAAAACAATGGCAAAATTGAAGTGTGTGCCCTTCTTTCTAGCTTCTGTGTCGGTTTCTTTCACTAAACTAGTCAGTTCTTTCAAGGTTGCATCCATCCAGGTGCAGATCTGCAGGTCGCTGGACAGCACGTTCCTGCGGGAGAACTTGTGCATGCGGTGGCGGTTGTTGGTGGTGAGGACGCGCAGCAGCAGCGGGCACGTCTTATCGGGTGCATCGCTTCTCTGGCTCGTTCTCGATCTCCTCCTGGGTGACCACGCGCGACTCCACCGCCATCTTCCTCCTGCGCCTGCGAGCCGCTCACTCTGACCTCCGACCCCTTCCACAAGTCTGAGCGCAAAGTCCTGCCTCAATTTCATACTGCTCTTCTTTCTTCATCCCACTTGAACTCTCTGATGAAGAATTAGATTGATTTCATTAGTATCTATTCAAGGGAGTGTGTCTATTGCACAGTTCCCTGAGAGATAGCATTAATAATGATCGCTAGCATTTAATCAATTCTTACCTGCATCCAACTCCTTTGTAGATTATTATATATAAGATATATAACTAGTAACAACTATATAAAATAAGTATAACTGCTATACTTAAATATGAGAAGAAACAATAATTATAATGCAGGGAATGTGCCTCACTCCCTCCGCTTGTTCAGTCTTTCATTCCTTCACCCTTCACTACCACAATTTTTGCAGAATATCTCAATTTGAAGTTCCTAGATTCATGTGTTGATGTACCTCAGCCCTGACTGCACATAGGTATCAATCAGAGAACATTTAAAAAGTCAATCCCTAGTATTTATTTATTTATGAGTTAATCTCTGAAGTTGGAAATGAGGCATTAATACTTTTAGAAACCCTTCAAGTAGTTCACATTTGGGTTGATAGTCACTGCTCAAGATGTCAAGCAAGCAAACGAATGCTGCTTCTCTACCAAGATGATAGGGTCTGAAAGGCATTTTTTCAGAATTTCCAGAAATGTTCCATTCTTAGTACTAATATTCAAGGGATAATATTTGTGAAAAGATAAAAAGAAAGACTCATTATAGCTTGGTGCTCATATCTATGTGTTATTGTAAGAAACAAGAAGTCAGGATACAATCAAAAAGGGTGATTCATTATTACCTAAAATGAAGAGGACAAATATAAAATACAGTTAAAATTAGCCCTCTGGCATTCTATAGGCTAAATGAACTGTTATAAGTATACTAATCTGTTGTTTGACAACTATCTCTTCTGTGCATCTCCAAAATAAGAATTCCAAATTATTAAGCGCCTTAAGAGGCTAACTCAGAGCTGGTATGTTGCAGGGAAAAGAAAGGGGAGCCAAATATTCACACACCAGCCATCCTACGTGGAAGTCGCCCTCATTAATTTAATCACAGTACTGAGGCTAAAATAAGAAAGGAAGAAATTGCTGACTCTGGGATGATGACCTTGCCCTAAGATTCAGCCAACATCTTAATTTAAACAACTCATTTGATTGCCTATGTCATTATATACAAATAAACAACAGCACCATACCCTGACTGAATGACTAGCAGAATTTGGATATTATCTGGAAATAATTTACACAATAAAAATGAATCTATGGTATTAAGAAAAAGTTGAGGCCAGGCACAGTGGCTCAAGCCTGTAATTCCAGCTTTTTGGAAGGTCAAGGCAAGAGGATTGCTTAAGTCCAGGAGTTTGAGACCAGCCTGGGCATCATGACAAGACCTCATCTCTACAATAAATCTTTTTTAAAAGTTGGGCGGGCATGGTAGTGTGAGCCTGTAGTTCCAGCTACACAGAAGAATCACCTGAGCCTAGGAAGTTGAGGCTCCAGTGGCTGTGAACATGCCACTGCACTCCAGTCTGGACAACAGAATGAGACTCCAAGTAAAAAAAGTAAATAAATAAATAAAAGAAAGGAAGAAAGAAAAAAGAAAGAAAGGGTTGAAATGAAACAATGTGATGTTGACATATGGAAAACCACATTTTTTTCACTACATTTTTATTATTTCAAAGTATTTTAAGTCTAGGGAATTAAGTTTTCCTCAAGATTCTCTTCAAAAATAAGAAAAAATTTAAAATTCTTATCACATATACTGGAAAAATCACTCCAGGCATTCTTGAGATATCGTCATACACTTATAATAAGAATTACTCTTTTAATGCCTAAGTTTTTATCCATTTCTTAGTTGAGTACCATAGAATTTTCTGCAATTGTCTCTACTTTAAATAATTAAAAGCATGAATTGCCGGGCTCGGTGGCTCATCCTGTAATCCCAGCACTTTGGGAGGCTGAGGTGAGTGGATTGCCTGAGCCTACAGGTTCGAGACCTGCCTGGGCAACTTGGCGAGACCTCATCTCTACAAGAAATCAAAAATTAGCCGGGCGTGATAGTACATGCCTGTAGTTCCAGCTGCCCGGAAGGCTGAGGTGGAAGGATCGCCGGAACCCAGCAGGTTGAGGCTGCAGTGGCTGGGAGCATGCCACTGCATCCAGTCTGGGTGACAGAGTGAGACTCCAACTCAAAAAAAAAAAAAAAAAAAGAAAGCATCAATTTTCCAGAACTCATTTCCATAGCCTGCAATGTAATCTTACCTGCACCCTTCTATTCTTCTCTTTCCAACTTATCCCCTACTTATGCACTTTGTAGATTCATGGAAACATAGAAACTTAGGGTGCCAGAACAGTGGTTAGGAGCTTGGCAAAATTCCCTTGGTGAAATCTTGTTCTTTCACGTTTTAGCTAACTGATCTTGAGCAAAGTACTATAGTTGTTTGGTTAGATTTCTATAAAATGACAAAATGAATAGTGTTTATAATCAGGGTTCCTTCAAAAATTAATTCAAAAAATTATCACCTAATCTTCTTTTTCACATGCTAAGCTCTTTAACTCTGTGAAGTATGGAACTCAATCATCTACATTTTTAACCAATATCCAGATGATACTTGTTAAAAGTCACTGCTAGGTGTCACCCTTTTAGTTACAAAGGTCTATATCATGATGTCCACAATAGGAGTTATTGTGAACACTAAATAAATCTATTGACATAAAATGATTAGTTCAGTGAAATTATCATAACAAGACATAAATTATCATTAGCATTATGAGGGAAATTAAAAATATATATATTTTTTCCAGATAATATATGTAACGAGGTGACTGAAATCACTTGTACAATGTCCCATAAAGTGACCCTAGAAAAGTCTGGCTGCCCAATTTCTCTTCTTTTCTTTCTGGCCATTACTTTCTAACAACGTTGATCACACTATCCCTTTTCTGTCACCTGGAATATACTGTAATGCTAGGTATGCTGGGCATCATTTAAACATTCTACAAATTTATACATTGCTACCACCAATGGGATAGTTTTCACAATTGCCCCAAACAATTATGTCTCCCTTGTCCTCTGAAGTGTTACATTCTTTCTCTTCTCCATCAATTCTTTTGGCATTTCTAGTTTATACATTTGTTGAAAATGTTTAAAGTGTATCCCAACTAAGGGAATTGAATGCATGGACTGATATTTTTTCTTTTGTGTACCTTTAATACTGTCTCCATAATACTGTCAACCATAAAAGATGATTGATTGACCAAAAGGTTACTCATCCTCTGAATGTCAACTACTCTATAGTGGTAGCTAGGAAAATTGTCCAGGAAAAGATAAACATCCATAGTTCCTTTTAACTGTTACTAATATGGTGTTCTTGATTTCCTTCACAGGTGTCCAAAAAAAACGGAAGGATTTTAGAATCAGAAAACTTGAGTCTGACTCCATAAGTGCATCATGTGTTGCTTTAATTTTCTTAATATTCTTATGTATTAAATGAAGATGTTAAATATGCCAGCTTATCTCTTATGATTCAAGGTGTATGAGCTATCTCTCCGTTTCAAGAAGAGGCCACACAATTCAATGTCTGGTAAATCAGAATCAATTTTGAATATTTTCAGAGTTATCAGAAAAAAATATGCTATTTCCACCACAAATAGTGAAACAATGAAATTGAACTCTGTTGGTCACTGTCGGTAAACAAAATTTTTAAAGTATTGAGACGAACACTGGTGGAAGAAAGAATGCAGAGAGAGAGAGAGAGGAAAAAAAGAAGGAGAGAGAGTGAGAAAAGCAGAGAGAGAGAGAAAACAAACTCTCACTCATCTGGAACCCTAGGTCTAACTTTGCATGGAAGCTATTGTAGCTGAGTCGCATAATCAGCGAAGGGTTTTGTTTTGCTTGCCTTAGATGTTTGAATTGGGTATTTGTTATTTGCAACACAGAAAGACCTAACCAGTAAAACCTTTCTCTGCATGTTTTTGTGAATTCAATGTAATTATTATGCATTAAAACGTTCTGTCAGCAACTACCACTCATTATTTTTAGTTTTTAAATTTTTTTCTGTATTTTGTTGTTTTGTAATCTGTTTTCATGTTCAAATTTAAGTATCCTCAAAAAATAGAAAAAGAAATTATGCAAATACTGTAAAGGCTAAGACACTATATTATATATAAACTAAGTCCATTTTCTGTTGCACACAAGACAACATAACCCTGACCAAAATGATTGGTTCTTTGTCAAAGTAATATTTCTCCCCACAAGAAAAGGGAAAAAAATATTCTTACAAATTTAAGACAGCATATAAATAGAATTTACAGGCTATATATATGTTACATGCCTATTTTTTATTTTACATAGAAAAACTAGCAATAGTGCTTGAAAAGTATTATAACTGAGGCACTGTTAAAATTATACCTATTATAAAAGCAATTCAATTGGCTTTCAAAAGTTACATGAGTGAGACAGTAGAGCCAAAGGACATATAATGAGTGGGGGAGAAATACAACACAAAATCCTTTTTTTAATCAATATTTCTTATTATGATATTGTGGGGTACAGTTAAGGGTTAGGTATACAAATATGCTTCGTTCAGGCACCCTTGTTGATAAGAGGTGTCTCCCCATTCCCAGACAGATATTTGCTACCATTAATCCCATCTCCTTTCCCCTCCCCTCCATAGTTTCCCACCACTGTCAGTCATTTTCTTATAGTATTACATTGGATGTTTAAGGTCCACTATATGAGTGAGAACGTGTGATACTCAGATCTTTGTTTCTGTGAGAGATCACTCAGTATTATAGACTCTAGTTTCATCCAGGTTGCTGCGAAATTCATGATTTTGTTATTTTTTATGGCTGTATAGTATTCCATCATGTATATGTACCACATTTTTTGTAATCCAATCCTCTTTTGATGGACACCATGGTTGCTTCCAGGTTCTTGCTATTGTGAACAATGCTGCGATAAACATACGTGTGCAGGTATCTTTTTTATAGAGTGATTTGAGTTCTTCAGGGTATATTCCCAGTAGAGGGATTGTGGGGTCATATGGAGGGTCAATATTTAGAGCTTTTAGGAATCGCCATACTGTTTTACATAGAGGTTGTACTAGTTTGCACTCCCATCAACAGTGTAGAAGTGTTCCCTTTTTGTCACACCCTCTCCAGCAACTGTTATTGTTTGAGTTATTGATAATTACCATTCTGACTGGAGTTAGGTGGCATCTCAGTTTTGATTTGCAGCTCCCTGATGATTAATGAGGTTGAACATTTTTTCATGTGTCTGTTGGCTGTTCGGATGTATTCCTTTGAGAAGTATCTGTTCATACCTTTTGCCCATTTTATAATGGGGTCAACACAAAATTCTTAAATGCCTTTATCAATTTTCTGACAACAATAAGAATAGGATCAACAACAATTAAAAATGTTGACTGTACTCTACAGGCATCAATAATATATAAGTGGATTTAGGTTCTTTACAAAATAGATAAATATTTTTGTCCTTTATAAGATTGATCAGATCATCTGAGATAGTTGATTAAAATAAGAATTTGCTTGAAAGCAACTCTAAAGAAGTAATATATCTGTGACTATTTTATGTGAAATATTTAAAGAAAAAATAACTTGTATTCTATAATGGCTATATATTTGCCTGAGTAGCTGGTATAATTGAATAGATGACTACAATGTGATGAAACTCTATAACGGCTAGTGGTTTTGAAATTCTATTCAAACATAATTAACTTGAAAATTGTTCTAAAGTTTGTAAGTATAACTAAAGTTGAAACAATTATTTAAATGTATTTATATTTTTAAAATTTCTAACAGTCTGATAGATACTTGACAATAAGATTCTTTTAAAGAATCTCAGAAGTTTATTAAAATAACCCTCAAAATTATGTGGTCCGCATTCTTACTTTTTACAGACAATGGCACTGAAGCCTGAAAAAGTGTACAGACCTTGGGCTTCAAGTCTGAGACCTTGGACTTCAATCCTATTGTTTACAAAGAATTAGTAGAAAATTTGAAAACAAAAGTTGGGGGTATTGTTTCCTAGGCTACAGTGAACATAGTTTTTGCTTCATTCAGTTTCTCTCTATGATGATTAGAACTCTCTCATCTCAAAAGAAATGTTCAAATTCTAAGCCCCAGGCCCTATAAATGTAAGTTTTTTTTTTCTTTGAAATCCAGTCATGGTAGATGTAATGAAATTAAGATGAGTCATACTGGGTTATTGCAATGGACCCTAACCAATGGCTGGTATCTTTAACAAAAGAGGAAGATCTGGGTATAGAGATGGTCACAGAGGAGAGAAATGTGAAGGCACAGGCAGACATATAGAGAGATGGGCATGTGAAGACAATGGCAGAGACTAGAGAGGTATGTCTACCAGTCAAGAAGCATCAATGATTGTGGGCAAACACTGGAAGCTGGGAGAGATGCAAGGAACAGATTCTCTCTCAGAGCCTCCACAGGAAACCTGTCCAAAGCCATGAAGGCATGGCTTCCCAGAACTCAGGGGATTAACCACCACCCAGTGTGTCTAGAATGCAAACCATTGAGTCAGGGAATGTTATTCTAAATTCTTAAGATTTCATGCTGTTTTCCCAGTTGCATTTTAAATTTGCTCAGGATCTGCCACTCCTTCCTTCTTTTCATTTTCCCAATTTTTGGAATAGGAATGTGTCTTCTATTCCCGTCCCACTATTGAATTTTGGAAGCACATAACATGTTTGATTTTACAAGTTCACAGCTGGAGAGACATTTGTCTCAGGGGGAATCCTACTATGAGTTTGTCTCATCTGATTTAGATGAGACCTTTGGCTTCAATGTAAAGTTAGTGCAGTAACAAGTGAAGACATTTGGGACTATTGGGATAAAGTGTATGTATTTTACATGGGAGAAGGGCAACAATTTGGTGGAATTAGGAGCAAAATTCTCTGGTGTGAATGTTTGTGTTTCCCCTATAATTCTTTATTTTACAATTAATCCTCAACATGATAGTATTAAGAGGTTGGGCCTTTTAGCGCCTTCCGAAATGGCATCAGTATCTTTAAAAAAGAGGCCCAAGGGAGGAACTCTTCCTTCACAGACAGACAATGTTACCATTTTTGCTGTTTACATTTATGTGTTTTTTAAAGTTTTAAGTGGAAAAAATATTATCCAGTATATATCTGCCCAAATACTGCCCATTTCTATTGCTCTTCCATCATTGCTGACATTCTATATTCTCCTCTGGTATAATTTGTTACACAGCCAGAAGAACTTCCTTGTTCACCCTTCCACCAGGTTTCTCCACTTGTCTACAGAGAATATGTTCCAAGACCCTCAGCAATTGTTTGGAACCATAGATAGTGCTAAACCCTATATTGCCTTTCACAGCCCAAGTGGCAACAACAAAGCTAGCCAAAATTGTTTAGACATCGCTACAGTTTCACAGATACAAGGTTGGTTCTTACCTAGGTTTCAGCAACCTGCGTATGTAATTTTTTTTCACTTTTTAAGTCCAAAACTTTCATTTTTCCACTTAAAGGAAGCACTTCACAGCTCTTCTTTGGTATATCCAAATTGCTAGCTTCACTCTTCTTGCACTTTGGGATCTGGACAAAATTAAAAAGTGTTATGGGAACACAAGCTTTGCAATACCATGACAGTTTAAATGATAAAATAAATGCCTACTAGGCCACTAATGGGTGCCCAGCATGGACAATGTGGGGATTCTGGACACAGGGATGAATCAAATCCCCAGATGAAGAGTTCAACACCTTACTCAAAATGGAAAGCAACATAAAACTGAAACCATGGGTAAGGGGAACAACTGTATGTGAAGCGACATATGAAGTTTCAGGGAGAAGCTGCCGTATATGAGGAACAATCTCTCACCACACACAAAATCTGCGTCATCTGGGAATAGTACTTCCCAGTCGCTGGATCCATGAGAAAAAATGTTTGGTTTTTTTGCCGGGCTCGGTGGCTCAGCCTGTAATCCTGCGCCTTTGGGAGGCTGAGGTGAGTGGATTG
>NW_007257668.1:2487-3473 GCF_000164805.1 Carlito syrichta | reverse complement strand
CAGGTCGCTGGACAGCACGTTCCTGCAGGAGAACTTGTGCATGCGGTGGCGGTTGTTGGTGGTGAGGACGCGCAGCAGCAGCGGGCACGTCTTATCGGGTGCATCGCTTCTCTGGCTCATTCTCGCTCTCCTCCTGGGTGACCACGCGCGACTCCACCGCCATCTTCCTCCTGCGCCTGCGAGCCGCTCACTCTGACCTCCGACCCCTTCCACAAGTCTGAGCGCAAAGTCCTGCCTCAGTTTCATACTGCTCTTCTTTCTTCATCCCACTTGAACTCTCTGATGAAGAATTAGATTGATTTCATTAGTATCTATTCAAGGGAGTGTGTCTATTGCACAGAGTTCCCTGAGAGATAGCATTAATAATGATCGCTAGCATTTAATCAATTCTTACCAGCATCCAACTGCTTTGTAGATTATCATATATAATATATATACCTAGTAACAACTATATAAAATAAGTATTACTGCTATAATTAAATATGAGAAAAAAACAATAATTATAATGCAGGGAATGTGCCTCACTCCCTCTGCTTGTTCAGACTTTCATTCCTTCACCCTTCACTACTACAACTTTTGCAGAGTATCTCAATTTGAAGTTCCTAGATTCACGTGTTGGATGTACCTCAGCCCTGACTGCACATAGGTATCAATCAGAGAACATTTAAAAAGTCAACCCCTAGTATTTATTTATTTATGAGTTAACCTCTGAAGTTGGAAATGAGACATTAATACTTTTAGAAACCCTTCAAGTAGTTCACATTTGGGTTGATAGCCACTGCTCAAGATGTCAAGCAAGCAAACGAATGCTGCTTCTCTACCAAGATGAAAGGGTCTGAAAGGCATTTTTTCAGAATTTCCAGAAATGTTCCATTCTTAGTACTAATATTCAAGGGATAATATTTGTGAAAAGATAAAAAGAAAGACTCATTATAGCTTGGTGCTCATATCTATGTGTTATTGTAAGAAACAAGAAGTCAGGATAC
>NW_007257668.1:0-1941 GCF_000164805.1 Carlito syrichta | reverse complement strand
GCAGGGAAAAGAAAGGGGAGCCAAATATTCACACACCAGCCATCCTACGTGGAAGTCGCCCTCATTAATTTAATCACAGTACTGAGGCTAAAATAAGAAAGGAAGAAATTGCTGACTCTGGGATGATGACCTTGCCCTAAGATTCAGCCAACATCTTAATTTAAACAACTCATTTGATTGCCTGTGTCATTATATACAAATAAACAACAGCACCATACCCTGACTGAATGACTAGCAGAATTTGGATATTATCTGGAAATAATTTACACAATAAAAATGAATCTATGGTATTAAGAAAAATTGAGGCCAGGCACAGTGGCTCAAGCCTGTAATTCCAGCTTTTTGGAAGGTCAAGGCAAGAGGATTGCTTAAGTCCAGGAGTTTGAGACCAGCCTGGGCATCATGACAAGACCTCATCTCTACAATAAATCTTTTTTTAAAATTGGGCGGGCATGGTAGTGTGCGCCTGTAGTTCCAGCTACACAGAAGAATCACCTGAGCCTAGGAAGTTGAGGCTCCAGTGGCTGTGAACATGCCACTGCACTCCAGCCTGGCAACAGAATGAGACTCCAAGTAAGTAAATAAATAAATAAAGGAAGAAAGAAAAAAGAAAGAAAGGGTTGAAATGAAACAATGTGTTGTTGACATATGGAAAACCATATTTTTTCACTACATTTTTATTATTTCAAAGTATTTTAAGTCTAGGGAATTAAGTTTTCCTCAAGATTCTCTTCAAAAATAAGAAAAAATTTAAAATTCTTATCACATATACTGGAAAAATCACTCCAGGCATTCTTGAGATATCATCATACACTTATAATAAGAATTACTCTTTAATGCCTAAGTTTTTATCCATTTCTTAGTTGAGTACCATAGAATTTTCTACAATTGTCTCTACTTTAAATAATTAAAAGCATGAATTGCCGGGCTCGGTGGCTCATCCTGTAATCCCAGCACTTTGGGAGGCTGAGGTGAGTGGATTGCCTGAGCCTGCAGGTTCGAGACCTGCCTGGGCAACTTGGCGAGACCTCATCTCTACAGGAAATCAAAAATTAGCCGGGCGTGATAGTACATGCCTGTAGTTCCAGCTGCCCGGAAGGCTGAGGTGGAAGGATCGCTGGAACCCAGCAGGTCGAGGCTGCAGTGACTGGGAGCATGCCACTGCATCCAGTCTGGGTGACAGAGTGAGACTCCATCTCAAAAAAAGAAAGCATCAATTTTCCAGAACTCATTTCCGTAGCCTGCAATGTAATCTTACCTCCACCCTTCTATTCTTCTCTTTCCAACTTATTCCCTACTTATGCACTTTGTAGATTCATGGAAACATAGAAACTTAGGGTGCCAGAACAGTGGTTAGGAGCTTGGCAAAATTCCCTTGGTGAAATCTTGTTCTTTCACGTTTTAGCTAACTGATCTTGAACAAAGTACTATAGTTGTTTGGTTAGATTTCTATAAAATGACAAAATGAATAGTGTTTATAATCAGGGTTCCTTCAAAAATTAATTCAGAAAATTATCACCTAATCTTCTTGTTCACATGCTAAGCTCTTTAACTCTGTGAAGTATGGAACTCAATCTTCTGCATTTTTAACCAATATCCAGATGATATTTGTTAAAAGTCACTGCTAGGTGTCACCCTATTAGTTACAAAGGTCTATATCATGATGTCCACAATAGGAGTTATTGTGAAGACTAAATAAATCTATTGACATAAAATGATTAGTTCAGTGAAATTATCATAACAAGATATAAATTATCATTAGCATTATGAGGGAAATTAAAAATATGTATATATATTTTCCAGATAATATACGTTAACGAGGTGACTGAAATCACTTGTACAATGTCCCATAAAGTGATCCTAGAAAAGTTTGACTGCCCAATTTCTCTTCTTTTCTTTCTGGCCATTACTTTCTACCAACATTGATCACACTATCCCTTT
>NW_007257667.1:0-8422 GCF_000164805.1 Carlito syrichta | reverse complement strand
CACTCAGGACTTACATTCAAAAAACCCGAGATTATTACTTGTGTCCTGGAATTTGGCGTTAGAGGATAGAGAATCTTAATGGACTTCTAGTGCCATTTTTTCATTTAAACTATCGAGAGGAGCAGAATGTTTCTGGATTTCTGGAGTGACTGTTTCATAATAACCACATAGGAAACAGCTCTGAAAAATATGGGGATGTCGAAGCCCGGAGTCTTGTAGGCCTTAGCTAGACGACCTGTACATTTTTAGAATTGAGGACTCATGTAACCGAGATTTATTATTCGTCCCTAACAAGGGCCAGTGCAGTTTCTTGTATGTGAGGACTTCCATTCCCCAGATTCCTGCTTTGAAAACCGGATTATTCTTTAGCACTCAGCAAGACGCCCTGTAGATTTTTGGCATTGAGGACTTGTGAAAACAAGATTCCTTATTCTTTCTTGGAAAGAGGCTGTGCAGTTTCCTGTATATGAAGACTCCCATAACCCAGATTCTTGCTTCGAAACACTGATTCTTGTTTAGTCCTTAGAAGAGCACCCTGTAGGTTTTTAGGATTGAGGACATGTGTAACCCAGCTTCCATATTCGTCCTTAGCATGAGGTCGTGAATTTTCCTGTATATGAGGACACCCATTCCCCAGATTCATGCTCAAATCCCTGATACTTTTTTCTCCCTTAGTAATACTCACTGCAGGTTTTTGGGATTTGAGGACTCGTGTAACCAGATTCCTTATTTTTCCGTAGCAAGAGGCCATGTAGTTTCCAGTATATGAGGACTTCCATTATGCTGATTCCTGCTTCATTCTCAGCAATACACGAAATATTTCCTCATGAACATAGAATTACAGTTGATTGGCTATCAATAGAAAGACTCCCATATAGTACCTAGGAACAGTAATCCAAATTACCAGGTTCCCCTTAACAAGACTTCATAAAAATGTGGAATATTCTAAACCCAATATCCCAATTCCCCCCAGCCTGACCACATAAATTTCTGTAGTTTGAGGTAACCTGAAACGAGGGATTTTGTCACAAAATGCCAATTGATTCCTGGGGTCCTGGATTATGGCCGAAAAAGTTCATAAGAAGCAAACAGAATTGTAGGTTCAGATCCTCGATTACAACTATCAAGAGGACCGGAATTTTGTTGGATTTGTAATTTAAAGATTTTAGGTATCCACTCAGCAAGTAGCCCTGAAAAATGTAGGGACCTACAAGCACAGATTCCTCATTAAACCTTAACAAGAGGCCATATAGATTTTGACTATGGAGGACCTCTGAACCTGCCTTCTCTTCTCGTTCTCAAGAATGTCAAGATTTTCCCTGGTGATCTGGATTCCAAAATTCTGTATGAAAATAGATAGATGACCAGCTGTTTCTGGGGGTCGTGGTATCCGTGATTCCTAGTTACATTTAAAAATGTGTACTGCATGCTTAGCAACCTCAATACCCCCAGCCCCTATCAAATAGATGCTCAAACGAAACTTTTAGGATTACAGGGTACATCTTTAGACAGGACTTAAATATGGCGAGATGATACTTTCAGTCTTGGAATCTGGCTTTAGTTGTCCAGAAGATCCCATCTGAATTGCACTGACTGGTTCTTAGGTACAACAATCAAGAGGACAAGAAGGTTGCTGTGAATCTATAATGACACTTGTCATTTCCAAGTGGCAAGTAGCTCTGAAGAATTTGGAAAACTAGGAGCCCAGATTTTAGATAAGCCCTTATAACAGAGTCCTGTAGAGTTCATGAGTTGAGGCCTCCCAAAACCCACATTCCTTTTTTAATATCATGAAGACGGCCAGACATTTTCTGGTGAAGTGGAAGTACAAACTCTTGCATATCAATACTCATACGCCCAAAAGTTTCCCAGGGATTTGGAACACAAGATTGGTGGATCCCCCTTAAGAATACGTCCTAAATATGTGGGAATCCTAGTCCCGTATTCTGAATACCAAAATGATTGTCCAGCAGTCGTTTCTGGACTATGAGGTAAACCTGAAGACAGTGATCACATTAACAAATGGCAAGATAATTCCTTGGATTGTGGAATCTGGCCTTACAGGACCTTGTGGAAAAAACGCACCAGAAGGCCAGATTCTCAGTTACAACTATCAAGAGGCCCAGCACGTTCCTGGGGATCAGTAATGCCCAATTTGTGTTATGCATATGGGATGTTGCTCTGAATAATATGGGGACCAGGACTTCCAGATTCAAGATTCGCATTTAGCTAAAGTCCCTGTCTATTCCCAAGTATGAGCCCTGTCTTAAGCCAGGGATAAGTTAAAATTGCCCAGATGTTTGCAGGTAACATGGAAACCGAGTTTCCTGATTCCTCTTTAGTAACAAGTGTAGAAACTTTCAAGGGACACAGTGACCCAGATTCCTATTTCGTTCTAAGCAAAACGACAAGATGTTTCCTGTTGACCTGGAAGTCCAGACTCTTGTATACCCATAGAAAGATGACAAGAATATGCCTGAGGACGTGGAATCAAAGATTCCTTGTTCCCACCCAAAAATACCTCCTAAAAGATGTAAACACCTAAACCCAAAATCCTAATAACGAACACCGGAGCCACTGAAGTTTCTGGAGTATGAGGTAACACTGAAGTTAGGGCTTAAATACAAAAAATCCGAGAGGATTTCTTGTGTCCTGGAATCTGGCATCAGAGGATCCGAGTATCTAAATGAACCTGTAGTGCCAGATTCCCATCATAACTATCAACAGTACCAGAGTGTTGCTGGAGTCCAGGAATGATCGATTCGCAATACCCACCTAAGTAATAGCTCTAATACTTGAGGGGTGCTCGAAGCCCTTATCTTATTTAACCATTAGCAAGACGCCCTCTAGATTTTCGGTATTGAGGACTCATGTAACCCCGATTCCTTATTCATCCTTAGCAAGATGCATGCAGTTTCTTGTATATGAGGATTTCCATTACCCAGATACCTATTTCCTTCTCAGCAAGACATCAAGACATTTCCTGGTGATGTAGAATTCAAGTTGTTTGGATATCAATAGAAAGACTCCCAGAAGTTTCCTGGGGAATGGAATCCAAGATACCTGGTTCCCTTGTACAAGAAATCCTAACACAGTGGGGACCTACAAGCCCAGATTCCTGATTAAACCTTATCAAGAGGCCCTGTAGACATCTGTGAATGTGAACTCCAAGAATCTGGATTCCATTTCCGTTTTCAGGAATATGCCATGATATTCCCTGTCAATGTAGATACCAAAACTGTGTATACAAAAAGACAGAAGCCCAGAATTTTCCTAGAATCGGGGAATCCATGATTACCGGTTACCTTTAAAAATACTTACTAAACATTTGGCAACTGCAAAACCCTCGGCCCTAATCAAAAGTAAAGGACAAACGTAATTTTGAGAATTACAAGGTTCACCTTAAGACCAGAGTTACATCCAAATATGCCAAGATGATTCTTTTTGTCCTAGAATCTGGCCTTAGTTGTCCCGAGGAACCTAACGGACTTGTAGTGCCAGATACCCGTTTACAACTATCAAGAGGACCAGAATGTTGCTGGAGTCCTGAATTGACTGATTCATAATATTCACATGCTAAATATCTCCAAAACATGAGAAGAGCTTGAAGCCCTGATTGTTGTTTTTCCCGTAGAAAGACGCCCTAAGAATTTTTTGGGATTGAGCACTCATGTAATACAGATTCCTTATTCTTCCTACACTAATGGCCGTGTAGTATCCTGTATATGAGGACTCCTGTTCCCCAGATTCCTGTTTCGGAACCCTGATTGTTGTTTAGCCCTTAGCAAGACGGCATGTAGATTTTGTGATTGACGCACCGTGTAAAACAGATTCCTTATTTTTACTCAGCAAGAGGCCATGGAGTTTCCTGTAATGAGGACTATTACCCACATTCCTGCTTCGAATCCCTGAATCTTGTTTAGCCCTTAGCAAGGCACCCTGTAGTTTTTTGGGATTGAGAACACATGTACCCCAGATTCCTTATTCTGTCTTAGCCATAGGTCGTGTATTTGCCTTTATGAAGACTCCATTTCCCCAGATTAATGCGTCAAAAACCCTGATTCGTGTTTAGCCCTTAGCAAGATGCCCTGAAAATTTTTGTAATTGAGGACACGTGTAACCATATTCCTTATTCTTTCTTAGCAATAGGCAGTGCAGTTTCCTGTATATGAGTACACCCATTACCCAGATTCCTACTTCAGAAAATGGATTCTTGGTTACCTCTTATTAAGACGCCCTGTGGATTTTTGGTATTGATGACTAGGGCAACCAAAATTCCTTGTTCTTCTTCAGCTAGAGGCCGTGTAGTTTCCTGTATATGAGACTCCCATTACCTAGATTTCTGTTTCATTCTCAGCAAGGCGCTGAGTCATTTCCTGGTGACTTAGAATTCCAGTTGTTTGGATATCAAGAGAAACACTCCAATACGGTATTTGGGGAGCTGGAATCCAAGATTCCTGGTTCCCCTTAACAAGAACACCCCAAATGTTGTATCTTCTAAACACAGTGTCACAATTCCTACAAGCCCGACCACAAGGAATTTCTGTAGTTTGAGGTAACCTGAATCGAGGGATTTTTTACCAATATGCCATTTGATTCCAAGGGTATCTGATTATGGTCACAGATGTTCCTAGGACACAAAAGTATTTGTAGGTTCAGATCCTCGATAACAACAATCCAGAGGACCAGGGATTTCCTGGGGATCTCTAATGATGGATTTAGAGTATCCACGGAGCTAGTAGATCTGAAAAACGTATGGACCTTTAAGCCCAGATTGCTGATTAAACCTTATGAAGAGGCGCTGTAGATTCTGGCCAATAGGACTCTTAGAACCGGATTTCCTTTTCATTCTCAGCAAGATGCCTTGATGTTCCCTCATGATGTGGATCCCAAAATCTGTATACAAATAGGCAGATGCCCAGATGTTTCCTAGGGACGTGGAATTCATGAATCCTGATTACCCTTAAGAGTATCTAATAAATATTTGGCAACCTAAAAACACCAAGCCCCATTCCAATTGAAGGACAAAAGGAAGTTTTAGGATTACAAGGTACATCTTAAGACGAGAGGTACCTACAAATATGGTGATAAGATTCTTTGGTTCCTGGAATCTCCCCTTTGTTGTCCCGAGGAGCCCAATGGACTTGTAGGTCCACATTCTCATTTACAACTATCAAGAAGAGCAGAAGGTTGCTGAGTACCTATACTGACAAAATTTTCATATCCAAGAGGCCCTTAGCACTAAATAATGTGGGGAATTAAAGCCTAGATTCCAGATTAGCCCTTATAATGTGGCCATGTAGACGTCTTGGATTTGTGACCCATGTAACCCAGATTCTTTTTGTTCTCAGTAAGACTCCCGGACGTTACCTGGCGATGTGGAAGTAAAAACTCTTATATACCAAAGTTCATTACCCAAAATGTTCAGAAGGGCCCTGAAATCCAAGATTGCTGAATCCCCTTTAAGAATACGTCCTAAATATGTGGGAACTCCTAATCCCAAGTTACGAAATCAATCTAAAATTCCAGAAGTAGTTTCTGAATTAAGAGGTAAACCTAGAGCCAGAAATTACACTAAAATGGCGAGATGATTCACTGGGTTGTGGGATCTGACCTTACAGTCTCCTGAAAAAAAAGCCAAGCAGAAGGCTAGATTCTCTATTACCATTCAAGAAGAGGAGCAGCAGGTTCCTGGAGATTGGTACTGACTGATTTGTGGTACGGATATAGGAATTAGCTCTGAAAAATGTGGGGACTGGGACTCCCAAATTCCTGATTAGCATTTAGAAAAATCCTGTAGGCTTCTAGGTATGAGAACTTCTTTAAGCCAGGGAAAAATTAGCAACTGACCAGAAGTTTGCTGGTAACATGGAAACTGATTTTCCTTGTTCCACATGGGTAACATGAGTAGAAGCTTTCTAGGGACATAGTGTCTCAGATTCCTGTTTCATTCTCAGCAATACGACCAGATGTTTCCCAGTGACCTGGAAGTCTAGACCAGTGGCTACCATCAGAAAGACTCCAGAATGTTCCTGTGGACTTGGAAACCAAGACTCTACTGCCCTCCCAAAAATACCTTCTAAACATGGTGCAACATCCAAACCCAGAGTGCTAATTCCTAAGCTGAGCAATCAGAAGTTTCTGGAGCAAGAGGTAACCCTGAACTCAGGGCTTAGATTAAAAAAACCCGAGATGATTACTTGTGTCCTGGAATTTGGCGTTAGAAGATCCAGAATGTAAATGTACTTGTAGTGCCATATTTTTGAGTAAACTATTGAGGGGAACAGAATGTTGCTGGACTTCTGGAATGACTCATTCCTAATATTCACAGAGGATACAGCTCTGAAAATTTTGGAGACGTCGAAGCCCAGAGTCTTTTAGACATTAGCAAGATGCCTTGTAAATTTTCTGAACTGAGGACTCGTGTAACCCAGATTGTTTATTCTTCTTTAGCAAGAGCCCTTGTAGTACCCTGTATATGAGGACTCCTATTCACCAGATTCCTGCCTCGAAATCCTGATTCTTGTTTAGCCCTTAGCAAGAGGCCCAGTAGATTTTTTGGCATTGAAGACTCATGAAAATCAGATTCCTTATTTTTTCTTAGCAAGAGGCTGTGTAGCGTCCTGTATATGAAGACTCTCATTACCCAGATTCCTGTTTCGTAACCCTGATTCTTGTTTAGCCCTTAGAAAGATGCCCTGTAGATTTTCAGGATTGAGGTCATGTGTAACCCAGATTACTTATTCTTCCTTAGCAAGAAGCCATGTAGTTTCCCGTATATGATTACGGGAATCCCTTTACGCAGATTCCTGCTCCAGTCTCAGCAATACCTGAGGTATTTCCTGATGAGTGTAGAATTCCAGTTGTTTGGCTATCAATAGAAAGACTCTCATATAGTACCTGGGAACTGTAATCCAAGCTTCCAGGTTCCCCTTAAGAAGACATCGTAAAAATGTGGAATATTCTAAACCCAGTATCCCAATTCCCACCAGCGTGACCACAAGAAATTTCGGTATTTTCAGGTAACCTGAAATGAGGGATTTTGTTGCAGAATGCCCAATGACTCCTAGGAACTGGATTATGGCCGAAGATGTTCATAAGAAACAAAAGGAATTGTAGGTCCAGATGCTCAATTACAACTATCAAGAGTACCGGAATCTTCTTGGATCTGTAATTAGAGATTTCAGGTATCCACGCAGCAAGTAGCTCTGACAAATATAGGGACCTATAAGCCAAGATTCCTCATTAAACTTATCAAGAGGCCATATAGAGTTTAATGATTGATTACTCCCTGAACCCAGATTTTCTTCTCATTCTTAGCAAGATGTACTGAATTTCCCTGGCAATCTGGATTCCAAAATTGTGTATTCAAATAGACAAATGCCCAGTTTTGTCCCAGGGACGTGGAATCCATGATCCCTGATTACCTTTAATAATATGTACTACAGCCGGGCTCGGTGGCTCAGAATGTATTCCTGCACCTTTGGAAGGCTGAGGTGAGTAGATTTCCTGAGCCCGCGGGTTCGAGACCTGCCTGGGCAGCGAGACCTCATCTCTACATTAAATCAAAAAAAATCCGCTGGGCATGGTAGTGTATGCCTGTAATTCCGGCAACTTGGAAGGCTGAGGTGGAAGAATCGCCAGAGCCCAGCAGGTCGAGGCTGTGATGGCTGGAAGCGGCCACTGCACTCCAGTCTGGGAGACCGAGTGAGACTCCAACTCAAAGAAAAAAATGTACTACATGCTTAGCAACTTCAAAACCCCAGCCCATATAAACTAGATGCACAAAAGGAAGTTTTAGGATGACAGGGTACATCTTCAGACAAGAGTTGCACACAAATATGGCAAGATGATTCTTCAGTCCTAGAAACCAACTGAACTGCAGAGACAGTTTCTTGGTTATAACAATCAAGAGGACCAGAAGCCTACTGGGAATCTATAATGTCACTTGTCCTTTCCAAGTGGCAAGGTGCTATGAAGAATTTGGCGAACTCAAAGTTCAGATTCCAGATAAGCCCTTATAATGGAGCACTGTAGAATTCATGGTTTGAGGTCTCACATAAAACACATTCCTTCTTTTATTACCGGGAAGACAGCCGGACGTTTTCAGGTGTCATGGAAGGCCAAACTCTTACATACCAATACTCATAGGGCCAGAAGTTTCCCAGGGACCTGGAATCCAAGTTTGCTGGTTCCCCCTTAAGAATACGTCCTTATTATGTGGGAACCCCTAATCCCATATTCTGAATACCAAAACGTAGGTACATCAGTAGTTTCTGACCACGAGGTAAACGTGAAGCCAGTAGTCACATTAACAAATGGCAAGATGATCCTTGGATTGTGGAATCTGGCCTTGCAGGACCCTGTGGAAAAAGACCAGTAGGCTGGATTCTCTATCACAACTATCAAGAGGTGCAGCACG
>NW_007257666.1:0-7792 GCF_000164805.1 Carlito syrichta | reverse complement strand
GAATTAACTAACTGAAATAACTAGCTAGACAACTGTCTGGCAATCAGACTTAACTAGTTTTTTAAATAGCTAGCAAGCTGGCCAGCCAACTGACTTAAGGAGGTGACTTAACTATATAGCCAACTGGTTAGCCAGCTGACTTAACTAGTTGATTAAAGAGCTAGTCCACCTACATGACCAGCCTGCTAGCCAGCCGCCTATATTGCTGTCTTAACTAGCTGACTTAACTAGATAGGCATCCGACTTGCCAGCCAGCTTAACTGGCTAGACACCTAGCTAGCCAGTTGGCTAGCCAGCTCACTTAACTTGCTGACTTAACTAGCTAACCAGCCGGTTAACCAGCAGACTTAATTAGCTAGCTACCTACCTAGCCAGGTTGCTAGTCAGCTGACTTAACTAGCTGACATAACCAGATAGCCTGCAGGCTAGCCAGCTAACTTAATTAGCTAGCTACCGAGCTACCCAGATGGCTAGTCACTAGAATTAACTAGCTGACTTAACCAGCTAACCAACTAGCTGACTTAACCAGCTAACCAAGCTGGTTAGCTTACTCAATTATGTGACTTAACTAAATACCCAGCTGGCTAGCCAACTGAATTAACTAGCTGACATCAGTAGATAGCAAGTTGGCTAGCCAGCTGACTTAATTAGCTAGTTACCTATGTATCCCGATGGCTTGCCAGCTGGCTTAAGTACCTAGCTACCTAGATATCAAGCAGACATGCGAGCTGACTTAGCTAGGTGAGTTAACCAGACACCCAGCTGGCTAGTTAGGTGGCTAAACTAGTTGGCGACACAGCTAGGCAGGTGACTAGCCAGCTGACTTAACTAGCTGACTTAACTAGCTAGCCAGCTGAATTAACTAGCTGACTAAACTAGCTTGTTACCTAGATAGCGAACTGACTTTACTACCTGAAATAAATAGCTAACTACCTACCTAGTTATCTAGCTATCTAGCCGACTTAACTATCTGACTTAACTAGCTAGCTAGCTGACATAACAAACTGACTTAACTAGCTACCTTGCTAACCAGCTGACTTCACCAGCTGAAATAACTAGATACCCAGGAGTCTAGCCATCTGAGTTAACGAGCTTTGTAACTAGCTAGTGAGCTGGCTTGCAAAATGACTTAGCTAGGTATTTTAACTAGCTAGCCAGATGGCTAGCCAGTTCTTTGGGAACTGGAATCCAAGATTCCCATTTCCCCTTCATATGACCTTTCCAAAATGTGGAATATTCGAATTCCAAAACCTCAATTAATACCTGCCCACAAACAAGAATTTTCTGTACATTGAGGCAACCTTAATCGAGGAATTTTGTACCAATATACCTTTTGATACTGGGGAATATGATTGTAGTCTTAGATGTTCCCAGGAAACAAAAGGATTTCTAGGGCCAAATCTTTGATTACAACTAACAAGAGGATCAGAACGATCCTGATGATATGTAATGACATATGTAGCGTGTCCACGGAGCAAGTAGCTCTGAAAATGTAGGAATACAGAAGCCCAGATTGCTGATGAAACCTTATCTAGAGGCCCTGTAGATTCCAGAAAATGAGAACACCTAGAACGGGATTTCCTTTTAATTATCAGTAAGATCCCATGATTTTTCCTGTCGATCTGGATTACAAATTCAGTATATCCAAAGACAGATGCCCAGAAGTTTCCTAGGTTCGTGGATTCCGTGATTCCTGGTTACCATTAAAAGTACGTCGTAATCATTTGGCAAGTGCAAAACCCTTGTCCCTTCTCAAAATAAAAAGAGAAATGGAAGGGGAAGGATTACAGGGTTCACCTTAAGACCAGAGTTACATTCAAATATGGCAAGAAGATTCTTTTTCTCCTGGAATCTGGTCTTAGTTGTTCTGAGGAACCTAGTGGACTTGGAGTGCCCAATACCATTTACAACTTTTAAAAGGACCAGAATGTTGCTCGAGTCCTGAGATGACCGATTCATAATATCCGAATGCTAAATGGCTTTGAACATTTGGGTATCTCGAAGATCTGTTTCTTGTTTGTCCCATAGCTGACAACCTGGGAATTTTTGGATTGAGGGCGCGTACAACAATGATTCTTTATTTGCACTTAGTTGGACGTCATGTAGTGTCCTGTATGTGAGGACTCTCTATCCCTTGATTCCTGTTTCGAAACCCTGATCTTGTTTAGCCCTTAGTAAGAAGTCATGTAGATTTTTTGATAGAGGAACTGTGGAAAACAGATTTCTTCTCTTATATTAGCACGAAGTCATGTTGTCTCCTGTATATCAGAACTGCAATTAACCACATTCATGCCTCGAATCCGTGATTCTTCTTTACCGGTCATGAAGATGACCTGTAGATTCTCAGGACTGAGGACTCGTATAAGACAGATTCCTTATTTTTAGCAACAGCCGTGCAGTTACCTGTATATGAGTACTCCTGTTCACAGATACATGTGTCGAAAGCTTGATTCTTGATTAGAACTTAGGAAGACGCCGTATACTTTTTTGGAGATTGAGAAAAGAAGTCACCCACATTCTTTATTGTTTCTTAGGAAAAGTCAGTGCATTTGCCTGTATATGAGGATATCATTTCCATAGTTTATGCTTCAAAAACCCAAACTCGTGTTTAGCCCTTAGCAAGACACCCTGAAGTTTTAATGGGTTAGAGGACACGTGTAAACCAGATTCCTTATTCTCCTTTAGCAATAGACTGTGCAGTTTCCTGTATCTCAGGATGCCCATTATCCAGATTCCTAATCCCAAAACCTGAATGGTGGATATCTCTTAGCAACACGGTCTGTAGGTTTTTCGGATGGAGGCCTCGTGTAACTAAGATTCCTTATTCTTCCATAGCAAAAGGTCGTGTAGTGCTCTGTATATGAGGACTCCCATTACTGAAATTCCTTCTTCATTCTCAGCAGACACCGTGATATTTCCTGTGACTAGATTCCAGTTCCTTGGATATCATGAGAAGACTCCCATAAAGTTCTTGAGGTATTGGAACCCAAGATTCCTGGTCCCTTTTCAAAAGTCACCCTAAAAATGTGGCGACATAGATGTCCATATTGCTGATTAAACTTTATCAAGACACTTTGTAGATTTAGGCGAAAGAGAACTCCAAGAACCGGATTCCCTGTACATTCTCAGCAAGATGCCCTGAATTTCCCTGTCCATTTAGATTCCAAAACTCTGTGAACAAAAATGCAGATGCCCAGATGTTTCCGAGGGAAGTGGAATCCATGGATCCTGGTTACAGTTTAATAATTCATACTAAATATTTGTCAACTGCAAAACCCACGGCCCCTCTACAAATAAAGTACCAACGGAAATTTAAGGATTACCAAGTTCATCTTAAGACCAAAGTTACATCCAAATACGGCAGTATGATACATTTTTCCCGGGAATCTGGCCTTAATTGTTATGAGGAACTTAAGGGATTTGTACTATCAGATACCCGATTACAACTCTCAACAACGCCAGATGTTGCTGGAATCCTGAAATGACTGATTCATAATACCCACAAGCCAAATATCTCTGAAACATGAGACGAGCTCGAAGCCTTAATTCTTGTTTATACCTCAGCAAGACACCCTGAGAATTTTTCGGATTGTGGAATAGTGTATGACACATTCCTTATTCTTCTTAACCAAGGAGCCATGTCATGACGTGTATATGAGGACTCCCTTTCCCCAGAATCCTGTTTGGAAACTCTGATTCTTGTTTTGTCATTAGCATGATGTCATGTAGATATTGTGATGGAGGAACTATGTAAAAGAGGTTTCTTACTTCTCCTTTTCTAGAGATCATGTAGATTCTGCTTATGAGGACTGCTATTACCTATGTTCCAGCTTCTAAACCCTGATTCTTGTTTAGCCCACAGCAGATGGCCTGTTGATTTTAAGAACTGAGGACTGCTATAACCCCGATTATTTTCTTCCTTGGCAAGGGGCTGTGTATTTTCCTGTATATTAAGTCTCTCATTAGATATATCCTGCTTCGAAAATCTGATTCTATTTAGAACTTTCCAAGATGCTCTGTAGATTTTTGGGATTGAGGACCCGTGTAACCCTGATTCCTTATTCTTTCTTAGCAAAAGGTCATGTAGTTGCCTGTAAATAAGGACTCCATTTTCCAGATTCATGTTTGAAAACACCATGATTCGTGTTTAGCCCATCGAAAGATGACCTTAATCTTTTTTGGGATTGTGGACCCGAGTAAGGCAGATTCCTTATTCTTACTTAGCAATAGGCAGTGAAGTTTCCTTTATGTGAGGACTCCCATTACACGGATTCCTACTTCAAAAACCCGATTCGTGGTTACTTCTTAGGAAGTACGGCCTGTAATTTTGGGATTGATTACTCATATAAGTAAGATTCCTTATAGTTCCTTAGCAATATGATGTGTAGTTTCCTGCATATGACTACCTCCATTACCCAACTTCCTGCTTCACTCTACAGGATGCCAAGACAGTTCCTGGTGACAGAGAAGTCCAGTTTTCTCAATATCAAGAGAAAGACGTCAAAATTTTTCTTTGGGAACTGGAATCCAAGATTCCTGCTTCCCCTTCTCAAGACGTTAACAAAATGTGGAATATTCCAAACCCAAAGCCCCAATTCCTACCTGCCACCCACAAGAATTTTCTGTAGTTTGAGGTCACATGAATCGCGGAATTTTGTACTAATATAACTTTTGATACTGGGGAATATGATTATGGTCTCTGATGGTCCCAGGAAACAAAAGTATTTCCACGGACAAATCTTTGATTACAAACAAGAGGACCAGAAAGATCTTGAGGACCTATAATGACAGATTTAGCATATCCACGGAAGAAGTAGCTCTGAAAATGTAGGGACCCTGAAGCCCAGATTGCTGATTAAGCCTTATCAAGAGGCCCTGTAGATTCCGGAAAATGAGAACGCCTAGAATCGAATTTCCTTTTTATTCTCAGTAAGATGCCCTGATTTTTCATGTCGATTTGGATTCCATATTCAGTATATCAAAAGAGAGATGCCCAGAAGTTTGCTAGGTTCGTGCATTCCATGATTCCTGGTTAACATTAAAAGTATGTAGTAAACATTCGGCAAGTGCAAAACCCTTGTCCCGTCTCAAAATAAAAAGAGACACGGAAAGGGAAGTATTATAGGTTTCACCTTAAGACCAGAGTTACATCCAATTATGGCAAGAAGATTCTTTTTGTCCTGGAATCTGGCCTTAGTTATTCTGAGGAACCTAACGAACTTGGAGTGCCCAATACCGTTTACAACTTTTAAGAAGACCAGAATGTTGCTGGAGTCCTGAAATGACCGATTCATAATATCCGAATGTTAAATTGCTCTGAACCATTTGGGGAGCCCAACGATCTGTTTCTTGTTTGTCCCTTAGCAGACAACCTGGGAATTTTTTTGATTTAGGATGCGTACAACAATGATTCTTTATTCCTACATAGTTGGAGGCCATGTAGTGTCCTGTGTGTGAGGACTCTCTTTCCCTTGATTCCTGTTTTGAAACCCTGAAACTTGTTCTGCCCTTAGGAAGAAGTCATGTAGATGTTTTGATAGAGGAACCATGGAAAATAGATTTCTTCTCTTTTATTAGCAAGAGGCCATGTAGTTTCCTTTATTTGAGGATTGCTATTACCTACATTCATGCCTTCAATCCCTGATTCTTCTTTAGTCGTCAGCAAGATGCCCTGTAGATTTTCAGGACTGAGGACTCATATAACCCAGATTCTTTATTTTTAGCAACAGACGTGCAGTTACCTGTATATGAGTACTCCTGTTCACAGATACATGCATCGAAAGCTTGATTTTTGTTTAGCTCCTAGGAAGACGTCGTATACTTCTTTGAGATTGAGAAAACATGTCACCCACATTCCTAATACTTTCATAGGAAATGTCAGTGATTTTGCCTGTATATGAGGATTTTATTTCCCTAGTTTATGCTTCAAAAACCAAATTCGGGTTTAGCCCTTAGCTAGAATCCCTGAAGTTTTATTGGGATGGAGAACACGTGTAAACCCGATTCCTTATTCTCCTTTAGCAATAGACAGTGCAGTTTCCTGTATATGAGGACTCCCATTATCCAGATTCCTTCTCCCAAACCTGAATGGTGGTTATCTCTTAGCATGATGGTCTGTAGGAATTTGGGATGGAGGCCTCTTGTAAGCAAGATTCCTTATTCATCCGTAGCAACAGATAGTGTATTGTCCTGTATATGAGGACTCCCATTACTGAAATTCCTGCTTCATTCTCAGCAAGACGTCAAGCTATTTCCTGGTGACTTAGAATTTCAGTTGCTTGGATATCAAGAGAAAGACTCTCATAAAATTCTTGAGGAATTGGAACCCAAGATTCCTGGTTCCTTTTCAAAAGACACACTGAAAATGTGGCTATATAGAAGCCCAGATTGCTCTTTAAATGATATCAAGAGACTTTGTAGATTTAGGCGATAGAGAACTCCAAGGACCGGATTCCCTTTTCCGTTCTCAGCAAGATGCCCTGAATTTCCCTTTCCATGTAGATTCCAAAACTCTGTGTACAAAAATGCAGATGCCCAGATGTTTCCTAGGGACGTGGAATCCATGGATCCTGGTTGCATTTTAATAATACGTACTACATATTTGGCAACTGCAAAATCCTCGGCCCCTGTACAAATAAAGTACCAACGGAAATTTAAGTATTAACAAGTTCATCTTACGACCAAAGTTACATCCAAATATGGCAATATGATACTTTTTTTCCGGTAGTCTGGCCTTTATTTTTCCGAGGAACGAAGGGATTTGTCTTACCAGATACCCGATTACATCTCTCAAGAGGACCAAAATGTTGCTGGAGTCCTGAAATGACTGATTCATGATACCCACAAGTCAAATATCTCTGAAACATGAGACGAGCTTGAAGACTTGATTTTTGTTTATACCACAGCAAGACACCCTGAGAATTTTTCGGACTGTGTACTAGTGTATCACAGATTCTATATTCTTCTTTAACGAGGGGGCGTGTAATATCTGTATATGAGGACTCCCTTTCCCCAGAATACTGATTCAGGACACGTACAACAATGATTCTTTATTCGTACATAGTTGGAGGCCATGTAGTGTCCTGTATGTGAGGACTCTCTTTCCCTTGATTCCTGTTTCGAAACCCTGATTCTTGTTTTGCCATTAGCAAGATGTCATGTAGATATTGTGATGGTGGTAACGTGTAAAAGAGGTTACTTAGTTCTCTTTAGCTAGAAATCATATAGATTCTGCATATGAGGACTGCTATTACCTAAGTTCCAACTTCTAATCCCTCATTCTTGTTTAGCCCACAGTAGATGACCTGTTGATTTTAATAACTGAGGACTGCTATAACCCCGATTCTTTTTCTTCCTTGGCAAGGTGCTGTGTTTTTCCCTATATATTAGGACTCTCATTAGATACATCCTGCTTCGAAAGTCTGATTCTTTTTGAACATTCCAAGATGCACTGTAGATTTTTGGAATTGAGGACTCCTGTAACCCAGATTCCTTATTCTTTCTTAGCAATACGTCATGTAGTTGCCTGTAAATAAGGACTTAATTTTCCAGATTCATGTTCGAAAACACCATGATTCGTGTTTAACCCATAGCAAGATGACCTTAACCTTTTTTGGGATTGAGGACCCGAGTAACGCAGATTCCTTATTCTTAATTAGCAATAGGCAGTGAAGTTTCCTGTATGTGAGGAATCCGATTATCCAGATTCCTACTTGAAAAATCTGATTCGTGGTTACCCTTTAGGAAGACGGCGTGTAGTTTTGGGACTGAGGACTCATATAAGGAAGATTCG
>NW_007257665.1:5582-6316 GCF_000164805.1 Carlito syrichta | reverse complement strand
ACTTCTGATGCCGATTCCAGGACACAAGTAATCCTCTAGGATTTTTTATATGTAAGCCCTGACTTCAGTGTTACCTCATACTCCAGAAACTTCATTGGCTCCACTGTTCGGAATTAGGAATTTGGGTTTAGGAGTTCACATTTTTTAGGAGGTAATTTTGGGAGGGAACCAGGAATCTTAGATTCCACGTCCCCAGGCATATTCTTCTCAATTTTCTATGTGTATCCAAGAGTATGGACTTCCAGGCCAACAGGAAACATCTCATCATTTTGCTTAGACCGAAAAAGGAATCTGGGTCACTGTGTCCCTTGAAAGTTTCTACACGTGTTACTAAAGTGTAACCAGGAAACTCGGTTTCCATGTAACTTGCAAACATCTGGGCAATTGCTAACTTACACCTGTCTTAATGCAGTGCTCATACCTAGGAAACCACAAGGACTTTAGCTAAATGCTAATCTGGAATCTGGGAGTCCTGGTCCTCGTGTTATTCAGAGCAAAGTCCTGTATGCCTACCACAAATTGGACATTACTGATCTCAAGGAACATGCTGCGCCTTTTGATAGTTGTAACTGAGAATATGGCCTACTGGTCTGTTTGTTTCACAGGTTCCTGTAAGTCCAGATTCCACAATTCAAGGATCATCTTGTCATTTGTTTAATGTGACCACTGGCTTCAGGTATAACTCGTAGTCCAGAAACTACTGCTGGACATTCAATTTGGTATTCAGAATATTG
>NW_007257665.1:3130-3845 GCF_000164805.1 Carlito syrichta | reverse complement strand
CAGGGTTACCTCGTACTCCAGAAACTTCTGGTAGTTCAACTATTCGGAATTAGGACCTTGGGTTTAGATGGTGCACCATGTTTAGAAGGAATTTTTGGGAGAGCACCAGGGTCTTGGTTTCCAAATCCATAGGATCCTTCTGGAATTATTCTACTCGGAGCCATGGGTCTGGATTTCCAGGGAACTGGAAAACATCTGGTCATTTTTCTGAGAACGAAATAGGAATCTCGGACATTATGTCCTCAGTAAGCATCTACTTATGTTATCACTGTGGAACAAGGAAAATCAGTTTGCATGTGACCAGCAAACTTTTGGGCAGCTGTTAATTTTTTCCTGGCTTAAGGTAGTTCTCATACCGAGAAGCCTACACGAATTTTCTAAATGCTAATCAGGAATTTGTAGTCCTAGTCTCCAAACTTTTCAAAACTAATTCCTATATCTGTACCACAAATCTATCATTACCAATTCCCAGGAACCTACTGCTCCTCTTCTTAGTTGTAACAGAAAATCTAGCAGTCTGCTCGGCTTTTTTTGCAGGAGACTGTAAGGCCAGATGCCACAACCCAAGGAATCATCTCGCTATTTTTAGTGTAATTTCCGACTTCAGGTTTACCTCCTAATCCAGAAACTATTGCTGGAATTTTAGATTGATATTCATAATTGGGTTTAGGAGTTCGCACATATTTAGGATGTATTCTTGAACGGAATCCAGAAA
>NW_007257665.1:0-2020 GCF_000164805.1 Carlito syrichta | reverse complement strand
TACGCCCATAATCAGGTACCCCAGTAATCAAAAGCCATATTTGTACAAATCCACGATTCAGGTATCTCAAACTACAGAAATTCTTGTGTTCCAACTGGTGGGATTTGGGACATTGGGTCTAGAAGATTCCACATTTTGGGAAAGTCTTGTTAAGGGGAACCAGGATCTTTGATTTCAGTTTCCCAAGAACCTTATGGGAGTCTTCCTCTTGGTATTCAAAAAACTGGAATTGTAGGTCACCAGGGAATGTCTCGGCACCTTCCTGAGAATGAAGAACGAATCTGGGAAATGGGAATCCTCATATATAGGAAACTACCTGGCCTCTCGCTAAGAAAGAATAAGGAATCTAAGCTGCACGAGTCCTCAGCTCAAAAATCCACAGGGCGTCTTACTGAGAGGTAACCATGAATCAGGAATTTTAAGTAGGAACCTGGGTAATGGGAGTCCTCATATAAAGGAAACTGAACTGCCTATGGCTAAGAAAGAATAAGGAATCTGGGTTACACAGGTCCTTAATCCCAAAAAAACTTCAGGGCGTCTTGCTAAGGGCTAAACACGAATCAGGGTTTTTGAAGCATAAATCTGCAGAAATGGGGTCTTCATATACAGGCAATTACACGGCTTTTTGCTAAGAAATAATAATGAATCTGGGTTACACGTGTTCTCTTTCCATAAAAAAACTAGGGCATCTTTATAAGGGCTAAACAAGAATAAGGGATTCGGAGCAAGAATGTGGGTAATAGTCATCATAACAGGATACTTCGAGGCCTCTTGCTAAGGAAAAATAAGGAATCAGTTTGACACGGTTCCTCAATAAAAAATCTACACGTATATGAGGACACCCTTTTCCTCAGATCCCTGTTTTTAAACCCTGACATCCATTCCCCAGATTCGTGCTCAAATCCCTGATACTTTTTTCTCCCTTAATAAGACTCCCTGTAGGTTTTGGGGATTTGAGGACTCGTTTAAACAGATTCCCTATTCTTCCGCAGCAAGAGGCCATGCAGTTTCCAGTATATGAGGACTCCCATTACGCAGATTCCTGCTTCATTCTCAGCAATACGCGAAATATTTCCTGATGAACATAGAATTCCAGTCTTTTGACTATTAATAGAAAGACTCCCATATAGGACCCGGGAACAGTTATCCAAGTTTCCAGGTTCCCCTTAAGAAGACATCGTAAAAATGTGGAATATTCTAAACCCAATATCCCAATTCTCACCAGCCTGACCACATAAATTTCTGTAGTTTGAGGTAACCTGAAGCGAAGGATTTTGTCACTAAATGCCTATTGATTCCTGGTGTACTGTATTATGGCCGAAAATGTTCATAGAAGCAAACGGAATTGTAGGTTCAGATCTTCGATTACAACTATCAAGAGGAGCGAAATCTTCTTGGTTTTGTAATTAAAGATTTTAGATATCCACTCAGCAAGTAGCCCTGAAAAATGTAGGGATCTACAAGCACAGATTCCTCATTAAACCTTATCAAGAGACCATATAGATTTTGACGATTGAGGACACATGAACCAGCATTCTCTTCTCGTTCTCAGCAAGATGCCCTGATTTTCCCAGTCGATCTGGATTTCAAAATTCTGTATGCAAATATACAGATACCCAGCTGTTTCCCAGGGACGTGGATTCCGTGATCCTGGTTACATTTAAAAATATGTACTATATACTTAGCAACCTCAATACCCCCAGCCACTATCAAACAGATGCACAATTGAAAGTTTGGATTACAGGGTACATCTTTAGACAAGACTTACAAACAAATATGGCAAGATGATACTTTCAGTCCTGGAATCTGGCTTTAGTTGTCCAGAGGAACCCAACTGAATTGCACAGAATGGTTCTTGGTTACAACTATCAAGAGTACCAGAATTTTGCTGGGAATCTATAATGACACTTGTCATTTCCAAGTGGCAAGAGCTCTGAAGAATTTGGAGAACTAGAAGCCCAGATTCCAGATAAATCCTTATAACACAGCCATGTGCATTCATGGATTGAAGTCTTCCATA
>NW_007257664.1:2936-6544 GCF_000164805.1 Carlito syrichta | reverse complement strand
TCTTCAAATAATGAGTCATATGTTAAGAAACTCTTGTTTGAGATCTACTCAATTGCGATGGTTCTTCTGTTGAAATTGCACATGATGATTAAAGTGTTTTCCTTTTTCTCCAGTTGTCAAATCGATTGATTGATTTTAGTTGGGTAAATCAAGATTGGAAGCTGTGTAGGTGGCCCTGAAGAAGAAAGGTGGCAGGGACCTGGCTCAGAGGTCAATTTGTCTTGTTTCTGTTTTATTTTTCTTTCAGATGTCTCAGCCTGTCATCCTGGCTGGAGTGCAGTGGCATGACCATAGCTCTCTATTGCCTTGAACTTGCCTAGGCTCAAGTCAACTTCCCATCTTGGCCTCTCAAAGTGCTGATATTATAGACACGAGCTGCCATGCCCAATCCAAGACACTTCAACAATTAGTTCTAGCTGAGTGTGGTGGCTAACTCTGGGAATCTCAGCACTTTGGAAGACTGAGATGAAATGATTTCTTGAGACCCCATCACCATAAAAAGAAGACAAAAAATAGTCTGGGACAGTGACTCCTGTCAGATAATCCTGCACCATGGGAGGTAGATGCAGCAGGATTGCTCCTGGGATCTAGAGACCTGCCAGGACAACACAGGTGAGACTTCCCTCAATAAAAACAAAATTCTAGGTGACTGTGTTGGCACCCACCTGTAGTCTCAGATACTAGGGCAGCTGAGATAAAAGAATCCCTAGAATCCAGGTACTGGAGTTGGTGCGCGATCCCCGTAGTGAGCTGGGATCACTCATGGTCTCTCGCAAGGCAAAAGAGGGAGTTCTTGTCTCCTAAATAAATGAATAGATAAATAAATATTGGCCAGGACTTGTGGCCAGAGACTGTAGTCCTAGCTACTGGGGAGGCTGAGTTGAGAGAATCATTTGAGACCAGGCAGTAGAGGCTCCAGTGAGCTATGATGGTGCCACTGTACTTCAGCCTGGTTGACAGAGCCAAACTGTCTCAAAAAACAAACCATGAAGCACATGCAGCACTGGTGGGATCGAATAGAGTGAGAACTCACTCACACCCCCCAGAGCAATAATTGATGAATGAGGAATCTAGCCTCCAGACCAAACATTCCCACTGGGCCCCCACCCCAGCACTGGGGATTAAATTGTAACAGGAGATTTTGGGAAACAAGCATTCAAACTAAATCACTGGTGAAGGGGTTAAGTGTGTAAGTTCAGGTCTCTCTTCCTTTTCTTATAATGCTGCTAGTACCACTCCCTTGATCATTAGTTCATCAATCTATGAATGAATTCACCCATCAAAAAGACAAAGTCTTCATAACCCAATCGTCTCTTAAAGACCCCACTCTGAATACTGTCACCTGTGGGATTATATTTCTTTTTTGTTTTTGTTTTTGTGTTTTTTCAGTTGGAGTCTCACTCTGTGACCCAAGCTGGAGTGGCATGCTCTCTGCCACCACAGCCTCCACCAGCTGGGCTTAGGTGATCCTTCTGCCTCATTCTTCCAAGCAGCTGGAATTAAAAGCACACACCACCATGTGGGTTATTTATTATTATTTTTTGAATTATTGTAGAGATGAGGGTCTAGTCTAGTTGCTCCGGCTGGTCTCGAACCCATGCACTCAGGCAATCCACTCGCCTTGGCCTTTTAAGGTGCTGGGATTACAGGCTGAGCCAGGGAGGCTGGCCACCACTTTCTTTAAGAGTACCTAATTCCTGAGAAACTTTAGAACACTGAGTCATTAATGCATTTGTGAAAAATATGTGCATAGACTATCTCCATAGCCTCTATCATTGGAGAGTAAATGCTGCATTCATTCTAAATAAGCAATCTGGTTTATATAAGGGACAATTCTGCTCATTGGTACATATCCCAGAGAAAACATCATACAGGCCCACAAGGCAATTTTGTGTGTGGTGTTGGTAACATACCACAATTTGTGTGTCCACTGTAAGACGGAGGGCAAGTAAAGTATGGCCAATGCTGGTCAGAGACTAATATGTCGGAGTTGGGAGCAGCAGATGAAATGTGCATATAAAGATTTTAGACACTTGCAGATAAGTAGAAAATACTAAATACAATATGATATATAGCCTGATACTTTAAACACAAATTGAAAATATATGCACACAAGCATTAAAGTACATACTATAAGACAATTTTATTAGGGTTTTCTCTGGTGGCAGAGAGAGAGAGAACGACGAGGAAATATAGAGATAGACATTGATGGAGATACAGATAAAAATACATGATAGGGGAATTAATAGGGGATCTTATTAGGGGCTCATGTCAATGTGGCAGCTGAAAAATCTTAAGACAGGCTGTCCACAAGCTGGAGACCTGGGATGCTGGTAGCAAGGCTCAGTCCAAGTGTAAAGGCCCGATAAGCGGAAACTGATGGTATAACTCTCAATCCAAGGTCAAAGGCCTGAGAACCTGAGGGTCATGTTATAAAGTCTTGTAGTCCTAGAGACAGAAACCTTGGAATTTTGATGTCCAAGGACAAGGAAAAAATAGCCTATCTCCGTTCCAGAAGAGAGAAGTTGCCTTTTTAAAAAAATCCCACCCTCTGGTGATTGAATGATGACTGCCCACATTGAGAGCAGACCTTCCCCAATAAATCTCACTCACCTGCTAGTCTCCTCTGAGAACGTCCTCACAGACACAACCAGAAATAAATCTTAACCTGTTCACTAGGTAATCTCTAGGCAACCCTCAATACAGCCAAGGCGATACCTAAACATAACCAACATGATAATTGATACAAAAATTCACCGTTAAACCATGACTATCATCATAAAAGGATAACAAAACGATGTCTAGGATTTGAGGACAGGAGACTGTTTTGCCCAATGTTGGTGAAAATGTAGACTGATACAGTCATTATAGAAAATGTTATGGAGATTCTTTCAAAAAAGTAATCAATACCTCTACCATATGATTGCGCAATCCTACTCCTGGGTGTATAAGCATTAGACATGAAATCAAGACTTGTAGAAATATTTAAATTCTCATGTAAACTATAATTTTATTCATAATAACAAACAAAAAAAGAAAACCTGAGAACGTACACAGGAAAAATAAAATGTGGTGTGTATCCTCAAATGGAATACCAGCTTTAATATTTTTTTAAAGTAAATCCTTTCACTTTTGACAACATAGATGAATGTGAAGGATGTTATTTACAACTTAGAAAGACAAATATCACATAATCTCACTAAAATGATAAATCTATAAAAGTAAAACTCACCAAAAAAAAAAAAAAAAAGGTGCAATGGCAATCGCCAGGGGCTGGGTGCTGAGGATAACAGCGCTCTTAGTCTCAAGGCATAAACTTACAGTTATGAGAAATAGGTTCTTGAAACTTAAAGTATAGTTCAGTGACTGTAGTTAACAAGAATACATTATATATTTGGAATATGCTAAAAGAGTAGTTTTATGTCTTCTCACGATAAAAAGGGAGGGTTTTTATGTGACATGATGTGTATGTTAATCAGCTTGTTTGCAGTAATAATTTTAATAATACATACCAATTCCTCAGGTTGCACACTTTAAATGTACACAATCATACGTAAATAAAGCTGGAAAATTCTCTTTTCATTAAGTACATACGTACATACATAATG
>NW_007257664.1:0-1129 GCF_000164805.1 Carlito syrichta | reverse complement strand
GAACTTCCCATCTTGGCCTCTCAAAGTGCTGTTATTACAGACAGGAGCTGCCAGGCCCATCCCAAGCACTTCAACGATTAGCTCTAGCTGAGTGTGGTGGCTCACACTTGTAATCTCAGCACTTTGGAAGACAGATGAGAAGATTGCATGAGACCCTGTCACCATAAAAAAGAAAAAAATTTAGTTTGGGCACGGTGACTCCCCTCAGACAATCCTGCACCATGAGAGGTGGATGTATAGGGATATGCTGGGATCCAGAGACCTGACAGGGCAACACAGGTGAGACCTCCCTCAACAACAAAAACAAACACCTAGGTGGTTGTGTTGGCACCTACCTGTAGTCTCAGCTACTAGGGCAGCTGAGATAAAAGAATCACTAGAATCCAGGAGCTGGAGTTGGTGGGTGAGCCCTCTGGTGAGCTGGGATCACTCATGCCGTCTAGCAAGGAAACAGAGGGATTCCTTGTCTCTTAAATAAATGAATAGATACATAAATATTGGCCAGTACTTGTGGCCAGAGACTGTAGTCCTAGCTACTGGGGAGGCGCAGCTGAGAGAATCATTGAGACCAGGTGGTCGAGGCTAAAGAGAGCTATGACGGTGCCTCTGTACTTCAGCCTGCTTAACAGAGCCAAACGGTCTCAGAAAACAAAACAAGAAGCACACGCAGCACTGGCGGGATCGAATACTGTGAGAACTCACTCACACCCCCCAGAGCAATAATCGATGAAGGAGGAATCTAGCCTCCAGACCTAAACATTCCCACTGGGCCCCACCCCCAGCACTGGGGAGTAAATTTTAACATGAGATTTTGGGAAACAAGCATTCAAACTAAATCATTGGCGAAGGGGTTAAGTATGCTAGTTCGGGTCTGTCTTCCTTTTCTTATAAAGCCGCTAGTCCCACTCCCTTGATCATGAATCCATCAATCTATGAATGAATTCATCCATCCAAAGGACAGAACCCTCATGACCCAATCATCTCTTAAAGATCCCACTTCTGAATACTGCCACCTTTGGGATTATGTTTCTTTTTTGTTTTTGTTTTGGTTGTCTTTGAGGTGGAGTCACACTCTGTCGCCCAAACTTTAGTCAGTGGCATGCTCTCTGCCACAACATCCTTGACCTAG
>NW_007257663.1:2794-8233 GCF_000164805.1 Carlito syrichta | reverse complement strand
TCTTCAAATAATGAGTCATATGTTAAGAAACTCTTGTTTGAGATCTACTCAATTGCGATGGTTCTTCTGTTGAAATTGCACATGATGATTAAAGTGTTTTCCTTTTTCTCCAGTTGTCAAATCGATTGATTGATTTTAGTTGGGTAAATCAAGATTGGAAGCTGTGTAGGTGGCCCTGAAGAAGAAAGGTGGCAGGGACCTGGCTCAGAGGTCAATTTGTCTTGTTTCTGTTTTATTTTTCTTTCAGATGTCTCAGCCTGTCATCCTGGCTGGAGTGCAGTGGCATGACCATAGCTCTCTATTGCCTTGAACTTGCCTAGGCTCAAGTCAACTTCCCATCTTGGCCTCTCAAAGTGCTGATATTATAGACACGAGCTGCCATGCCCAATCCAAGACACTTCAACAATTAGTTCTAGCTGAGTGTGGTGGCTAACTCTGGGAATCTCAGCACTTTGGAAGACTGAGATGAAATGATTTCTTGAGACCCCATCACCATAAAAAGAAGACAAAAAATAGTCTGGGACAGTGACTCCTGTCAGATAATCCTGCACCATGGGAGGTAGATGCAGCAGGATTGCTCCTGGGATCTAGAGACCTGCCAGGACAACACAGGTGAGACTTCCCTCAATAAAAACAAAATTCTAGGTGACTGTGTTGGCACCCACCTGTAGTCTCAGATACTAGGGCAGCTGAGATAAAAGAATCCCTAGAATCCAGGTACTGGAGTTGGTGCGCGATCCCCGTAGTGAGCTGGGATCACTCATGGTCTCTCGCAAGGCAAAAGAGGGAGTTCTTGTCTCCTAAATAAATGAATAGATAAATAAATATTGGCCAGGACTTGTGGCCAGAGACTGTAGTCCTAGCTACTGGGGAGGCTGAGTTGAGAGAATCATTTGAGACCAGGCAGTAGAGGCTCCAGTGAGCTATGATGGTGCCACTGTACTTCAGCCTGGTTGACAGAGCCAAACTGTCTCAAAAAACAAACCATGAAGCACATGCAGCACTGGTGGGATCGAATAGAGTGAGAACTCACTCACACCCCCCAGAGCAATAATTGATGAATGAGGAATCTAGCCTCCAGACCAAACATTCCCACTGGGCCCCCACCCCAGCACTGGGGATTAAATTGTAACAGGAGATTTTGGGAAACAAGCATTCAAACTAAATCACTGGTGAAGGGGTTAAGTGTGTAAGTTCAGGTCTCTCTTCCTTTTCTTATAATGCTGCTAGTACCACTCCCTTGATCATTAGTTCATCAATCTATGAATGAATTCACCCATCAAAAAGACAAAGTCTTCATAACCCAATCGTCTCTTAAAGACCCCACTCTGAATACTGTCACCTGTGGGATTATATTTCTTTTTTGTTTTTGTTTTTGTGTTTTTTCAGTTGGAGTCTCACTCTGTGACCCAAGCTGGAGTGGCATGCTCTCTGCCACCACAGCCTCCACCAGCTGGGCTTAGGTGATCCTTCTGCCTCATTCTTCCAAGCAGCTGGAATTAAAAGCACACACCACCATGTGGGTTATTTATTATTATTTTTTGAATTATTGTAGAGATGAGGGTCTAGTCTAGTTGCTCCGGCTGGTCTCGAACCCATGCACTCAGGCAATCCACTCGCCTTGGCCTTTTAAGGTGCTGGGATTACAGGCTGAGCCAGGGAGGCTGGCCACCACTTTCTTTAAGAGTACCTAATTCCTGAGAAACTTTAGAACACTGAGTCATTAATGCATTTGTGAAAAATATGTGCATAGACTATCTCCATAGCCTCTATCATTGGAGAGTAAATGCTGCATTCATTCTAAATAAGCAATCTGGTTTATATAAGGGACAATTCTGCTCATTGGTACATATCCCAGAGAAAACATCATACAGGCCCACAAGGCAATTTTGTGTGTGGTGTTGGTAACATACGACAATCTGTGTGTCCACTGTAAGACGGAGGGCAAGTAAAGTATGGCCAATGCTGGTCAGAGACTAATATGTCGGAGTTGGGAGCAGCAGATGAAATGTGCATATAAAGATTTTAGACACTTGCAGATAAGTAGAAAATACTAAATACAATATGATATATAGCCTGATACTTTAAACACAAATTGAAAATATATGCACACAAGCATTAAAGTACATACTATAAGACAATTTTATTAGGGTTTTCTCTGGTGGCAGAGAGAGAGAGAACGACGAGGAAATATAGAGATAGACATTGATGGAGATACAGATAAAAATACATGATAGGGGAATTAATAGGGGATCTTATTAGGGGTTCATGTCAATGTGGCAACTGAAAAATCTTAAGACAGGCTGTCCACAAGCTGGAGACTTGGGATGCTGGTAGCAAGGCTCACTCCAAGTGTAAAGGACCGATAAATGGAAACTGATGGTGTAACTCTCAATCCAAGGTCAAAGGCCTGAGAACCTGAGGGCCGTGTTATAAAGTCTTGTAGTCCTAGAGACAGAAACCTTGGAATTTTGATGTCCAAGGACAAGGAAAAAATAGCATATCTCCGTTCCAGAAGAGAGAAGTTGCCTTTTTAAAAAATCCCACCCTCTGGTGATTGAATGATGACTGCCCACATTGAGAGCAGACCTTCCCCAATAAATCTCACTCACCTGCTAGTCTCCTCTGAGAACGTCCTCACAGACACAACCAGAAATAAATCTTAACCTGTTCACTAGGTAATCTCTAGGCAACCCTCAATACAGCCAAGGCGATACCTAAAAATAACCAACATGATAATTGATACAAAAATTCACCGTTAAACCATGACTATCATCATAAAAGGATAACAAATGACGTCTAGGATTTGAGGACAGGAGACTGTTTGCCCAATGTTGGTGAAAATGTAGACTGATATAGTCATTATGGAAAATGTTATGGAGATTCTTCAAAAAAGTAATCAATAAGTCTACCATATGATTGCGCAATCATACTCCTGGGTGTATAACCATTAGACATGAAATCAAGACCTTGTAGAAATATTTAAATTCTCATGTAAACTATAATTTTATTCATAATAACCAACAAAAAAAGAAAACCTGAGAACGTACACAGGAAAAAGAAAATGTGGTATGTATCCTCAAATGGAATACCAGCTTTAATATTTTTTTTAAAGTAAATCCTTTCACTTTTGACAACATAGATGAATGTGAAGATGTTATTTACAACTTAGAAAGACAAATATCACATAATCTCACTAAAATGATAAATCTATAAAAGTAAAACTCACAAAAAAAAAAAAGAAAAAAAAAGGGTGCAATGGCAATCGCCAGGGGCTGGGTGCTGAGGATAATGGCGCTGCTAGTCTCGAGGCATAAACTTACAGTTATGAGAAATAGGTTCTTGAAATCTAAAGTATAGTTCAGTGACTGTAGTTAACAAGAATACAGTATATATTTGGAATCTGCTAAAAGAGTAGTTTTATGTCTTCTCACAATAAAAAGGGAGGGTTTTTATGTGACATGATGTTTATGTTAATCAGCTTGTTTGCAGTAATAATTTAATAATACATACCAATTCCTCAGGTTGCACACTTTAAATGTACACAGTCATACCTAAATAAAGCTGGAAAATTCTTTTCATTAAGTACATACATACATACATAATGAAATAAATAACTGGTATGTCACTTCCTATAAAATAAAAGACTAATGGGAATGATTGCAGTGGAAATAGGGGGAATAAATAAAGACTAATGAGAGAGATTAGTCTTTAAAATAAAAGACTAATGAGAGGGATTGCATTGGAAATAGGGGGAATAAACAAAGGGGAATAACAAGTAATAGTATGCACATAATTACATGAAAAAATATGAGACATTAACTCAATCAATTTGCCTGCAGATATGGAAATCACAGTAAGTTTGAGGGTCCCTTTTGTGAACATAATCCAGACAAAAAGAGAAAAAAATACCATTTTAAATAGGCATAGGACTCTCTTTTCCTCAGTGCAGTCTAACAACTCCTTCATTCATTTTCCCACCTTATGTGTTTATTTGAGGACCTAGGATTCTGTCCATCTCCAGCGAGATGTAGCTCTATAGTCTTGGACTATGGTTCAAACTCACTGAGTCCCAGTGTCACAGTAAGACAATGTCTCTCAGATATGGGAAGAGAATTAGATATATTACTATAATCTGTCTATGTTGGCCTGAAATGAAAAGACTTTGTATGATGGATGGAAACTGCCAAAAACTGGGCCATTCCTCTCATCCCATCCTACCACTGCCCGATTCAATAAAAACTCAAGGAATTCCATTAGTGCCTTCAAGAATGACACAATCTTGTCCATAATCCTATCAGCGTCTGAAACAATTTGCGTGGATAATGAGTGGGATTCTCCACCTGACTAGATTTTGGTATGTTACTTCCTATACAAGACAGAATGCTCTATAAGAAGGGGGTCAGCAAAGGACTGGGTCATATGCCCTTTCTCAAGCTATTTGGCTTAGTCTGGTCTGGCCTCGGAGGCTGAAGCTATGGAATTCCACCCATCAGCTTTGGAAGAGTGTTCTTGGAGGCAGCCATGTCTGGAGCCCTGCATGCCACCAAACCTGAACCAAGAGGAGCCATGGGTCTGGGCTCTTGATAACTTTGCTGGGCTTAGTCGCTACTCCTACCAATGCCCTCAGTTCTGTGGGAAAGTGGAGTCCAGTGCTTTCAAGCTGCTAAGCTGGGCGTCCACCAGGCACGGATATGCTCCTAGAGTTGAGAGGGGCCAAAAACGCTGTTGAGACTCAGAAGTGCAGGAACCATGACTAAAATGATGAAAGAGCTCTAGTCATGTTGACAAGAGGCACACGCTACCATCAAAGATGTCCGATGGGGATCGCATCAGCCAGGAGATGACACCACCTGGGCAGGTGGACCGAGAGATGCCCAGGGATCCTCTCAGAGCCCAGTCCACCCCCGCAAGCTGCTGAAAACCAAGGCTTGCCAGATGGAGGAAACTGCAAAGGGGAGGAAAGCAAGTCTTGCACCAGGCCCAAAGCATGACCATCTCCAACTGATGCCCTGGAAGGAGCCTGAGATACCCCAGTGGGGAAGTGCATACTGCCCCAGTGGCCTTTGGTACTGGGACTGTGACCTGCATGCATAAAAGCCTCTCTGCCATGAAGGCCATTCTTTGTTTTGCTCTACTGAATTACCCTAAATGTTTTACAGTTAGAAAAACTCTCTTCAAATAATGAGTTATATGTTAAGAAACTCTTGTTTGAGATCTTCTCAACTGTGATGGTTCTTCTGTTGAAATTGCCCATGATGATTAAAGTGTTTTCCTTTTTCTTCAGTTGTCAAATCGATTGATGATTTTAGTTGGGTAAATCAGAATTGGAAGCTGTAGAGTTGGCCCCGAAGAAAAGAGGCACAGCCCTGGCTCAAAGGGCTTTTTGCTTTCTTTCTGTTTTGTTTTGTTTTGTTTTTAGATGTCTCTACCTGTCAG
>NW_007257663.1:0-2318 GCF_000164805.1 Carlito syrichta | reverse complement strand
ACAGTTGAGAGAATCATTGAGACCAGGTGGTCGAGGCTAAAGAGAGCTATGACGGTGCCTCTGTACTTCAGCCTGCTTAACAGAGCCAAACGGTCTCAGAAAACAAAACACGAAGCACACGCAGCACTGGCGGGATCGAATACTGTGAGAACTCACTCACACCCCCCAGAGCAATAATCGATGAAGGAGGAATCTAGCCTCCAGATCTAAACATTTGCACTGGGACCCACCCCCAGCACTGGGGAGTAAATTTTAACATGAGATTTTGGGAAACAAGCATTCAAATTAAATCTTTGGCGAAGGGTTTAAGTATGCTAGTCTGGGTCTGTCTTCCTTTTTTATAAAGCCACTAGTACCACTCCCTTGATCATGAATGCACCAATCGATAAATGAATTCATCCATCAAAAGGACAGAGCCCTCATGACCCAATCATCTCTTAAAGACCCCACTTCTGAATACTGCCACCTTTGAGATTATGTTTCTTTTTTGTTGTAGTTTTGGTTGTCTTTGAGGTGGAATCGCACTCTGTTGCCCAGGCTGGAGGTCAGTAGCATGCTCTCTGCCACCACAGCCTCGACCTGCCGGGGTTAGGTTATCCTTCCACCTCATTCTTCCAAGACGCTGGAATTAAAAGCGCAAGCCAGCATGCATAGTTACTTTTTTGTTTGTTTGTTTGTTAGTTTGTTTGTTTGATTGTAGACATGAGGTTTCGACAAGTTACCACAGCTGGTCTCGAACCAGTGGACTCAGGCAATCCACTCGCCTTGGCCTTTTCAGGTGCTGGGATTAAAGACAGTCAGGTCGCCTGGTCACCACTTTCTGTAAGAATACCCAGTTTGTGAGAAACATTAGAACACTGAGCCATTAATTCATTTGTGCGAAATACGGGCATAGACTCTTACCACGGCCTCTATCCTAGCAGAGTAAATGCTGCATTCATTCTAAATAAACAATCTTGTTTATATACGGAACAATTCTGCTCATTGGTAATATGCCAGAGGAAACATCATACAGGCTCATTGGAGCCATTTGTGTGTGGTGTTGGTGACCTCCAAAAATCTGAGGGTCCACTGCAAGACAGAGGGGAAGTAAAGGAAGGCAGAGTCTGGTCAGAGACTAATGGCCCAGAGTTGGGAGCAGCAGAAGTAATGTGCATATAATGAACTTAGAGACTTGCAGATCAGTAGAAAATACTAATGCAAAATGATATATAGCCAGATACTTTAAACGTGAATTGAAAATATATGCATGCAAACATTAAATTACAAAGTATAGGACTAATTTATTAGGGTTTCCCAGAGAGACAGAATGACTGGGATATATAGAGATAGACATTGATGGAGATACACATAAAAGTACAGGCGAGGGGCATTATTAGGGGACCTTATGAAGGGCTATGTCACCGTGGCAGCTGAGAAATCTCAGGAGAGGCTGTCTACCAGCAGGAGACCTGGGATGATGGTAGCATAGCTCAGTTCAGCTGAGAAGGCCAGAGAACCAGAGAAGCTGATGGTGTAACTCTCAATCCAAAGTCAAAGGCATAAGAACCTGAGGGATGTGGTGTAAAGTCTTGAAGTCCTAAAGACAGAAAGCTTTGAGTTTTGATGTCCAAGGACAAGGGGAGAAAAAAATAACCTATCTCAGCTCCAGAAGAGAGAAGTTGCCTGTTTTTGAAAATCCCACCCTCTGGTGATCGAATGATGACTAACCACTTTGAGAGCAGACCTTCCCCAAGAAATCTGACTCACATGTTAGTCTCCTCTGAGAACGTCCTCACAGACACACCCAGAAATTACACTTTACCTGTTCTCTAAGTAACCGCTGTGTAATCCTCAATACAGCCAAGGTGATACCTCAATATAACCGTTACCACAATTGATACCAAAATACACCGTTAAAGTGTGGCTATGAACATGAAAGGATGACAAACGGTGTCAAAGAGGTGAGGAAAGGAGAAAGCCGGCACACTGCTGTTGAAAATGTAGACAGATGTAGTCATTATGGAAAATGTTATGGAGATTCTTCAAAAAAGTCATAAATCTGTCTGCCATATGATTGAGCAATCCTATTCCTGTGTGTACGTTCATTAGACCTGATATCAAGATCTTGCAGAGGTATTGAAATTCCTATGTAAACTGTAACATTATTCATAATAACAAGAAATGTAAAGAAAACCTAAGAATGTACACAGGATAAAAAAAATGTGGTATATATCCACAGTGGAATGCCAGCTTTAATTTTTTATTTTAATGAAGGTAATCCTGTCACTTAGAAAGACAAATGTCACATGATCTTTCTAAAACAATAAATCTAGAAA
>NW_007257662.1:9054-10113 GCF_000164805.1 Carlito syrichta | reverse complement strand
GAATCTGGGAAAATGGAGTCCTTAAATACAGGCAACTGCATGACCTTGTTCTAAGAAAGAATAAGGAATCTGGATTACACGAGTCCCCAATCCCAAAAATCTATAGAGCAATTTGGAAAGGGCTAAAAAAAATCAGAGTTTGGAAGCAGGATCTATGTAAGGAGAGTCCTAATATACAGGAAAATACACGGCCCTTTGTCAAGGAAAAAAAAAGAATCGGGGTTATAGCAGTCCTCAGTACTAAAAATCAAAAGGCCATCTGTAGTGGGCTAAACAAGAATCAGGGTTTAGAAGCTGCAACATAGGTAAAAGCCGTCCTCATATACAGAATCTACACGATCTCTTTCTAAGGAGAAATAAGAAACCTGTTTTACAAGGTTTCCTTATCAAAATATCTACATGACATCTTGATAAGGGCTAAAAATGAATCAAGGTTTCCAAACAGGATAGTGGGGAAAGGGAGTCCTCATATACAGGACTCACTAAGGAAGAATAAGGAATCAGTAATGCATGAGTCCCCAATTCCAAAAACTCTCAGGGTGTCTTGCTATGGTGTAAACAAGAATCAAGACTTTGAGCTCGTCTCATGTTTTAGATATATTTGGCTTGTGGGCATTATGAATTAGTCATTTCAGGACTCCAGCAGCCTTCTGGTCCACTTGACAGTTGTATATGAGTATCTGGTAGTACAAGTCCCTTAGGTTCCTCGGGACAACTATGGACAGATTCCCGGAACAAAAGTATCTTCTTGCCATATGTGGATGTAACTGTGGTCTTAAGATGAATTGGTAATCCTTAAATTTCCATTTTTGTACTTTTATTTGGAGAGGGGCCGAGGGCTTCGCAGGTACCAAATATTTAGTACGAATTATTAAAATAGAACCAGGAATCATGGATTCCACATCCCTAGCAAACATCTGGGCATCTGATATTTGTAAACAGAGGTTGGAATCCACATAGGGAAAATCAGGATATCTTGCTAAGAACAGAAAGGGAATCCGGTTCTTGGAGTTCTCAATCGCCTAAATCTACAAGGTCTCTTGATAAGATTTAATCAGC
>NW_007257662.1:1982-8148 GCF_000164805.1 Carlito syrichta | reverse complement strand
TCAGAGTTTCACAACAGGTATCTAGGGAAAGAAAGTCCTCACATACAGGAAACTACACGGCCTACAACCAAAGACGAATAAAGAATTTTTGTTGTACTATCCTCAATCCAAGAAACTCCCAGGGTGTCTGCTATGGCACAAACAAGAAACAGGGCTTCGAGCTCCCCAAATGTTTCGGAACAATTTAGCATGCAGATATTACAAATCGGTCATTTCAGGACTCCAGCAACATTCGGGTCCTCTTGAAAGTTTTAAACGGGTATCGGCCACTCCAAGTCCGTTAGGTTCCTCGGAACTACTAAGGTCAGATTCCAGGATGAAAAGAATCTTCTTTCCATATTTGGATTTAACTCTGGTCTTAAGGTGAACACTTTAATCCTTCAGCTTCGTTTTTCTTTTTATTTTGAGAATGTATATAAGTTTTGCAGTTACCAAATGTTTAGTATGTATTTTTAAAGGTAACCTGGAATCATGGATTCCACGTTCCTAGGAAACTTCTGGGCATCTGTCTTTTGTATACAGTGTTTGGAATCCACATTGACCGGTAAATCAGGGCATCTTGCTGAGAATGAAAAGGAAATCGGGTTCTAGGAGTTCTCATTAACCGGAATCTGCTGGGCCTCTTGATGAGTTTAATCAGCAATCTGGGCTTCTGGGTCCCTACATTTTCAGAGCTACTATTTCCGTGGAAACGCTAAATCTGTCATTACAGATACTCAGGAACTTTCTGGTCCTCTTGTTAGTTGTAATCAAGGATCTGGCCCTACACATCCTTTTGTGTTAGGAACATCTACGACCATAATTATGTTCCCCCGAATCAAAAGGCATATGGGTACAAAATCCCTCGATTCAGGTGACCTCAAACTACAGAAAATTTTTGTGAGACAGGCAGGTAGGAATTGGCATGTTGGGTTGTGAAGATTCCACATTTTGGGGCGGTCTTGTGAAGGGGATCCAGGAATCTAGGATTCCAGTTCCCAAAAAACATTATGGGAGTCTTTCTCTTGATATCCAAACAACTGAAATTCTCGGTCACTAGGAACTGCCTTGGCTTCCTGCAGAGTGAAGCAGGAAGCTGGGTAATGGGAGTCGTTATATACAGGAAACTACACGTAATATTGTTAAGGAAGCATAAAGAATGTTGTTTATATGTGTCCTCAATCCCAAAAATTACAGGCTGTCTTCCTAAGAGGTAACCAAGAATCAGGTTTTTGAAGTAGGAATCTGTTTATTGGTAGTCCCCACATACAGAAAAAGTCACTGCCTATTGTTAAGTAAGAATAAGGAATCTACGGTACTCATGTCCTCAATCCCCAAAAAATTTCACGTCGCCTTGCTATGGGCTAAACACGAATCGGGGTGTTTAAAGCATGAATCTGGAGAGATGGAGTCCCTATATACAGGCAACAACATGACCGTTAGCTAAGAAAGAATAAGGAATCTAGGTTACACGTGTCTTCAATCCCAAAAATCTACAGGGTATCTTGGAAAGGGCTAAAAAAGAATCAGAGTTTCTAAGCAGGATATATGTGAGGAGAGTCCTAATATACAGGAAAATACACGGCCCCTTGCCAAGGAAGAAAAAGAATCGGGGTTATAGCAGTCCTCAATCCTAAAAATGAAAAGGCCGTCTGCTGTGGGCTCAACAAGAATGAGGGTTTGGAAGCTGCAACATAGGTAAAAGCATTCCTCATATACAGAATCTACACGATCTTTGCTAAGGAGAAATAAGAAACCTGTTTTACATGGTTCCTCCATCACAATATCTACATGACATCTTGCTAAGGGCTAAACAAGAATCAGAGTTTCCAAACAGAATACTGGGGAAAGGGAGTCCTCATATACAGGACACTACATGGCCCCTCGCTAAGGAAGAATAAGGAATCTGTGATACACGAGTCCCCAATTCGAAAAATTCCCAGGGTTTCTTGATACAGGATAAACAAGAATCAGGGCTTCGAGGTCGTATCAAGTTTCGGAGATATTTGGCTTGTGTGTATTATGAATCAGTCATTTTAGGACTCCAACAACATTTTGGTCCTCTTGAGAATTGTAAACTTGTATCTGGCAGTACAAGTCCCTTAGTTTCTCGGGACAATTAAGCCAGATTCCCGGGAAAAAAAAGTATCTTTTTGCCGTATTTGGATATAGCTCATGTCTTAACATGAACTTGGCAATTCTTAAATATCCGTTTGTACTTTTATTTAGAGAGGGACTGAGGGTTTTGTAGTTACCAAATATTTAGTACGATTTATTAAAATGTAACCAGGAATCATGGATTCCACGTCCCTGGGAAACATCTGGGCATCTGCAATATGTATACAGAGTTCTGGAATTCACATAGAAAGGGAAAATCTAGGCATCTTGCTGAGAACTGAACGGGAATCCGGTTCTTGGAGTTTTCTATCGCCTATATCTGCAAGGTCTCATGATAAGGTTTAATCAGCAATCTGGCTTCTATGTCGCCATATTTTAGGTTGTCTTCTAAAATGGGGACCAGGAATCTTGGGTTCCAATTCCACAAGTACTTTATGGGAGTCTTTCTCTTGACATCCAATCAACTGGATTTCTAGGTCACCAGGAAATGTCTCGGCGTCTTGCTGAGAATGAAGCAGGAATTTCATTAACGGGAGTCCTCATATACAGAACACTACACGAACTTTTGATATGGAAGAATAAGGAATCTTGCATACACTAGTCCTCCATCTCAAAAATCTACAGAGCGTCTTGCTAAGAGATAACCACCATTCAGGTTTTGGGAGTAGGAGTGTGGATAATGGGAGTCCTCATATACAGGAAACTGCACTGTCTATAGCTAAGGAAGAATAAGTAATCTGGTATACACGTGTCCTCAATCCCAAAAAACACTTCAGGGTGTCTTGCTTAGTACTAAACACGAATTTGGGTTTTTGAAGCATAATCTAGAGAAATGAAATCCTCATATACAGGCAACTGCACGGACTTTTCTTAAGAAAGAATAAGGAATCTGGGTAACATGTGTTCTTAATCCCAAAAAGACTACACGGTGTCTTCCTAAGGTCTAAACAAGCATGAAGTTTTCGGCTCATATATCTGGGAAAGGGAGTACTCATATACCGGCAACTGCACATCTGCTGCTAAAAATAAGGAATCTGGGTAATAAGAGTCCTCAGACCTGAATATCTATAGTGCATCTTGCTGACGGCTAAAGAAGAGTCAGGGATTCGAGGCATGAATGTGGGTAATAGCAGTCCACATATACAGGAAACTTCATGGCGTATTGCTAAGAAAAAACAAGAAATCTGTTTTACACGGTTCCTCTATCAAAAAAATCTACATGGCGTCTTACTAAGGGCTAAACAAGAATCAGGGTTTCAAACAAGAATCTAGGGAAAGAAAGTCCTCACATACAGGACACTACACGGCTTCCAACCAAGGACGAATAAAGAATTTTTGTTGTACTATTCCTCAATCCAAGAACTCCCAGGGTGTCTGCTATGGCACAAACAAGAAACAGGGCTTCGAGCTCCCCAAATGTTTCGGAGCAATTTAGCATGCAGATATTAGAATCGGTCATTTCAGGACTCCAGCAACATTCTTGTCCTCTTGAAAGTTTTAAATGGGTATCGGGTACTCCAAGTCCGTTAGGTTCCTCGGAACAACTAAGGTCAGATTCCAGGACAAAAAAAAATCTTCTTGCCACATTTGGATTTAACTCTTGTCTTAAGGTGAGCACTTTAATCCTTTAGCTTCCGTTTCTCTTTTTATTTTGAGAGGGTATATAAGTTTTGCAGTTACCAAATGTTTAGTAGATATTTTTAAAGGTAACCAGTAATCATGGATTCCACATTCCTATGAAACTTCTGGGCATCTGTCTTTTGTATACAGTGTTTGGAATCCACATTGACCGGGAAATCAGGGCATCTTGCTGAGAATGGAAAGGAAATCGGGTTCTAGGAGTTCTCATTAACCGGAATCTGCTGGACCTCTTGATGAGTTTAATCAGCAATCTGGGCTTCTGGGTCCCTACATTTTCAGAGCTACTTTCTCCATGGATATGCTAAATCTGTCATTACAGATACTCAGGAACTTTCTGGTCCTCTTGTTAGTTGTAATCAAGGATCTGACACAACACATCCTTTTGTGTTCTAGGAATATCTATGACCATAATTATGTTCCCCAGAATCAAAAGACATATTGGTACAAAATCCCCAGATTCAGGTGATCTCAAACTACAGAAAACTTTTGTGGACAGTCAGGTCGGAATTGGGATGTTGGGTTGAGAACATTCCACATTTTGGGGAGGTCTTGTGAAAGGGAACCAGGAATCTAGGATTCCAGGTTACAAAAAACATTATGGGAGTCTTTCTCTTGATATCCATACAACTAGAATTCTCGGTCACCAGGAACTGTCTTGGCATCCTGCAGAGTGAAGCGGGAAGCTGGGTATTGGGAATTGTTATATACAGGAACCTACACGTAATATTGTTAAGGAAGCAGAAAGAATATTGGTTATATGTGTCCTCAATCCCAAAAACTCCAGGCCATCTTCCTAAGAGGTAACCAAGAATCAGGTTTTTGAATTAAAAATCTGTTTATTGGTAGTCTTCACATACAGGAAACGTCACTGCCTATTGTTAAGTAAGAATAAGGAATCTGCGTTACTCGTGTCCTCAATCCCTAAAAAATTTCACGTCGCCTTGCTGTGGCCTAAACACGAATCAGTGTGTTTCAAGCATGAATATGGAGAAATGGAGTCCTTATACATAGGTAACTACATGACCGTTAGCTAAGAAAGAATAAGAAACCTGGGTTACACGCGTCTTCAATCCCAAAACTCTACAGGGTATCTTGGAAGGGCTAAAAAAGTATCAGAGTTTCTAAGCAGGATCTCTGTATGGAGAGTCCTAATATACAGGAAAATGCACGGCCCTTGCCAAGGAAGAAAAAGAAGTGGGGTTATAGCAGTCCTCGGTCCTAAAAATTAAAAGGGCATGTGCTGTGGGCTCAACAAGAATCAGGGTTTAAAAGCTGCAAAATAGGTAAAAACAGTCCTCATATACAGAATCTACACGATCTCTGATAAGGTGAAATAAGAAACCTGTTTTACACGGTTCCTCCATCACAATATCTACATGACATCTTGCTAAGTGCTAAACAAGAATCAGAGTTTTCAAACAGAATACTGGGGAAAGGGAGTCCTCATATACAGGACTCTATACGGCTCTTCGCTAAGGAAGAATAAGGAATCTGTGATACACTAGTCCCCAATTTGAAAAATTCTCAGGGTGTCTTGCTACCGGATGAACAAGAATCAGGGCTTCGAGCTCGTCTCATGTTTCGGAGATATTTGACTTGTGGGTATTATCAACCAGTGTTTTTAGGACTCCAGCAGCATTCTGGTCCTCTTGAGAGTTGTAAACGGGTGTAAAATCTCCTTAGGTTTCTCGGGACAAATAAGGCCAAATTCCAGGAAGAAAAGTATCTTCTTGCCGTATTTGCATGTAAAACTGTTCTTAAGATGAACTTGGTAATCCTTAAATTTCCATTTGCACTTTTATTTGAAGAGGGGCCGAGGGTTTTCCAGTTGCCAAATATTTAGTACGAATTATTAAAATGTAACCAGGATTCACGGAGAAATCTGGGCATCTGCATTTTTGTTTACAGAATTTTGGAATTCACATAGACAGGGAAATTCAGGGCATCTTGCTGAGAACGGAAAAGGAATACGGTTCTTGTAGGAAGAATAAGGAATCTGGTTTACACATGTCCTCAATCCCAACAAAACTTCAGTGTATCATGCTAAGGGCTCAACACGAATTTCGGTTTTAGAAGCATAATTTAGTAAAATAAAATACTCATATACAGGCAACTGCACGGACTTTTCCTAAGAAAGAATAAGGAATCTGGGTGACATGTGTTCTCAATCCCCAAAAAACTACACAGCGTCTTCCAAAGGTCTAAACAAGCATCAGGATTTTAACCATATTTTCAGCATGAATCTGGGGATATGGAGTCCTTATATACAGGCAACTACATGAACTTTGCTAAGTAAGAATAAAGAATCAGGTTTACACGAGTCCTCATCCCAAAAATCCACAGGAAATCTTGGAATGGGCTAAAAAGTATCAGAGTTTTGAAACAGGATCTATGTTAGGAGAGTCCTAATATACAGGAAAATACACCG
>NW_007257662.1:0-1256 GCF_000164805.1 Carlito syrichta | reverse complement strand
AGGAAACTTCTGGGCATCTCTTTTCTTGTATACAGAGTGTGGAATCCACATCGACAGGGAAAATCAGGGCATCTTGCTGAGAACGAAAAGGAAATCCGATTCTAGAAGTTCTCATTAACCGGAATATCCAGGGCATCTTGATAAGAATTAATCAGCAATCTGGGCTTCTGGGTTCCTAAATTTTTCAGAGCTACTTGCTCCGTGGATACGCTAAATCTGTCATTACAGATGCACAGGAACTTTCTGGTACTCTTATTAGTTGTAATTAAGGATCTGGCCCTACAAATACTTTTGTGTCCCAGGATTATCTACGACCATAATCATGTTCCCCAGAATCAAAAGGCATATTGGTACAAAATCCCTCATTCAGGTAACCTCAAACTACAGAAAATTCTTGAGGGCATGCAGATTGGAATTGGGATGTTGGGTTTTGAAGATTCCACATTTTGGGGAGGTCTTGTGAAGGGGAGCCATGAATCTTGTATTCCAGTTCCCAAAGAACATGATGAGAGTCTTTTTATTGATATCCAAACAACTTGAATTCTTGGTCACCAGGAACTGTCTCGGCATCCTGCAGAGTGAAGTGGGAAGCTGGGTAATGGGAGTTGTCATATACAGGAAACTGCACATCATATTACTAAGGATGCATAAGGAATCTTGGATACATGAGTCCACAATCCCGAAAACTATGGACCGTCTTACTCAGAGGTAACCACGAATCAGGTTTTTGAATTCGAAATCTCAGTAATGGGAGTCCTCACATACAGGAAACTTCACAACCTATTGCTAACTACCAATAAGGAATCTGCGTTACTCGTGTCCTCCATTCCAAGAAAGCTTCAGGTCGTCTTGCTAAGGACTAAACACGAATCAGGGTGTTTTAAGCATGAATCTGGGGAAATGGAGTCCTTATATACAGGCAATTACATGACATTTTGTTAAGAAACAATAAGGAATCTGGATTACACGTATCCTCATTCCCACGAATCTACAGGGCATCTTGGAAGGGCTAAAAAATAATCAGAGTTTTGAAGCTAATTCTATGTAATGAGAATCCTAATATACAGGAAAATACACGGCCCCATGCCAAGGAAGAAAAAGCATCATCAGGGTTATAGCAGTCCTCAAACCTAAAAATCAACAGGCCATTTGTGTGGGCCAAGCAAAAATCAGGGTTTAGAAGCTGCAACATAGGTAATAGCTGTCCTCATATACAGAATCTACACAATCTCTTGCTAAGGAGAAATAAGAAATCG
>NW_007257661.1:254856-288281 GCF_000164805.1 Carlito syrichta | reverse complement strand
AGATATCAGCTCCTTCCTAGTTTCTTCTTGTGTCTCCTCAATTCTTTTTAGTCTCTCCATTATTGTTTTGATATCTACATTTGCATTTTGAGACCCTTCATTCTGGGGACTTTTCATTGTTTGTATTCCAAAGTCAATTTTCTCAGTGTCTGCTCTCCCAGGCGTCTGGGAGAGACCCATACTCTTCTTTTGGTTTTTCTTCATTTCTGTAGATTTTTCTCCCTTTACCCCTTTCCCTCCCCCTCTTCAATTCTGTTTTTGAGGGAAGGTGGGGTTGCTTTTATTTCTCTTCTGCAATGACCTGTTCTTCCTTATGAGGGTCTTCTGGTTTTGTTCACTTTTCCCTCTGCTTTACAGTCTGTCTATTCAGCAGTTTGCAGTCTTGGTCCCTAGATTTAAAAAGGGGGCATATAGAAGAGGAAAATAATGGAGGAAGGGGGGGTCAATAGGGAGTTAGAAAGAGAGAAGCGCGAGAGGGAAAACAGATATACATACCATCTATCAGGTGAGAACGAGACACAGGGCTGGGAAGAGGTGAAGAAAGACACGTAAGAAAGAGTACTGATAGCTACATAGTACTAAAGAGTACTGAAGCAACACAGAGACAGGGCAATAAAATCGAGAAACAGTGTAAGTCAGAAGGTAAACAACAAACGTGATCTAAACCAACAGTTACAATGATAAAATCATAAGTCAAAATGAGCGAAAGAGAGAAGTGCGAGAGGGATAACAGATATACATACCAGCTATCAGGTGAAAAACAGTCACAGGATCGAGAAGAAGTGAAGAAAGACACGTAAGAAAGATTGCCTAAGGGGTACTGATAGCTACACAGACACAGGTCAATAAAATCGAGAGACAGTGTAGGTCAGAAGGTCAACAACAGACGTGATCTAAACTAACAGTTACAATGATAAAATCATAAGTCAAAATAAGCGGAAGGGAGAAGTGCAAGAGGGAAAACAGATATACATACCAACTATCAGGAGAGAGAGAGACACAGGGCTGGGAAGAAGTGAAAAAAGACAGGTAAGAAAGATTCCCTAAAGAATACTGATAGCTAAACAGAGACAGGCCAAAAAAATCAAGAAACAGTATAAGTCAGAAGGTAAACACCAAACGTAATCTAGACCAACAGTTTCAATGATAAAATCATAGGTCAAAATAAGCGATCAGACTAGAGTCACTTCTGTGATCTCCGATTCCAGCCTCTCCCTTTTGTTTTTCGTTGCAGCATAGGGGTGGGGCTTTGTCTCCTGTTTCACACTGTTGCCTTAGGAGCTGAGTTAAGTTTGTTGCTAGGTGGGCGGGGCAATGGGAGTCTGCCTGGAGAATGGCGAGGCAGTTTAAGCAGGTCTGTTTTTCTCCGCTTGTCTGGGTCCTCTGGGTTGGGGTCTCACGCTGTGTGCCTCAGCCAGGGTGGACCCGGAGTTCCAGAGCTCCAAAGTTCCAAAAGGCAGGCTGTAAATGACGAGAGTGGCACTGGGTCCCTACAGAGTATTCAGCCAGTAATGGAACCGGTGTCTCTGAGGGGCGGGCGCTCAGAGCCTCCCTGTGCGACCTGCGGTGCCGGGTGCCGGGGCCGGGGAGAGAGCTGGAGGGAGCAGGGACCCAAAACTTCCCCGCACGCTGCAATACCTGGCCTTAGGAAATGAGGTAAAGTTTGTTGCTAGGTGGGCAGGGCAATGGAAGTCTCTTCCTGGAGAGTGGCAAGGCAGTTTAAGCAGATCTGTTTTTCTCCGCTTGTCTGGGTCCTCTGATTTGGGGTCTCACGCTGAGTGCCTCAGCCAGGGTGGACCCGGAGTTCCAGAGCTCCAAAGTTCCAAAGGGCAGGCTCTAGACAGCGAGAGTGGCACTGGGACCCAACAGAGGACTTCAGCCAGAAATGGAACCAGCATCTCTGAGGGGCGGGTGCCCAGAGCCTCCCTGTGTGACCGGTGGCTTGATGCTGGGTGCCTGGGCTGGAGACAATGCAGCCGGGGTGGGATCTGGAGGGGGCTGGGACCAGAGACTTCCACACACGAGTAGAACGGCAGCAGTGGGGCGGGGGCGCAATATCTGGCCTTGCGTGGGACTGAAGTTCTCGGGCCTGCCCCCAGCGCGGTTGGTGGTGGGCTGGGGGATGGGGGTAGCGAAGTGATAGCCTTTTTGGGAACTCACGTTCAGAGAATCTCACCAGTTCACCTATGCCGTCGCCATCTTGCCCCGTCTCCTGCTTGTGTAATTAAGGCTTCTACTTTTTCAGACAACAACAACAACAAAAGGTCAGGCACAAGTAAACCGTGTGGAAAATTTTCTGTACAGCTGGTCAACCTGCTGCCAGAATTCAGGAATGAAGAAAGAAGGAGGTGATCGTATTAGCAGTCAGAAACACTGGTCACTACAGAGTAAGTCTTTTTCCCATAAATTTGTTACGATATTTCCATATAGAGAGATTCATAGATTAAACTGAGGTGGAACTGGAGAATGGGGATACAGTTGGCAAGCCCAAGGAGAAGACAAGTCTGGTCTCACCATCATTATAGCCCCAGTGACTGACAAATAAGAAGCATTGGAGCTGGATATCTGCAAACATTTTTCTGAATTCCTGCTATGTACACTAGCTCCAGATCAGCATTACAGTGCATGAAATCGAAGGGTCAGGAGAAAAGTCGTTTTAGCCTTCACCTGATATTGAACAGCTGCTTTTGCTACAGGTATTATCTCATGTACTCTTCTTTTTTTGAGTGAGTAATTTTATTTCACATTAGCCAAGATCTTCATGTTGACACTTAAACAAAACTGTGCACTTGAGGTTAGAAAATGTGTTGTTTGGCGCAACCCCTTCTGGTCCCCTCCCACCGTGGGAGCTTCTCTGTCTTCTCAATAAATCCTGCTTTCTAAAAAAAAAAAAAAAAAAAAAAGCAAATGTGTTGTTTAATAGTCCTCTTGCTGTGATGGAAAGCATATGACCACTTCCCAAAAAGTCCAGAATATCCTACTAGTTATTGGTTCAGCAATAATTGATGAAACCCCATTTAAGGACAATAACAACAGAGGATCATTAAGTCCTACATGTACCAAAGAAAAACAAGTTTACATATATTCAAATTGTCTATCTCTAAAATGGTTTAACTGGCCCTGTTGCTCAGGGGTTAAAGCACTGGTCTTGTAAAATGGTTTAACCACATCAAATAAGTGTACTAAAAGGTGCACAGAAAACTCAGCACATGATTCTTTTAACTTCTCAGAGGCTCCAAGAGCACTTTGCTTAAACTAGCTAACATGTTGGAGTTGGGATCTTCTGATCCCAAGTCTTAGTATGGCTTCCTTTGAGTTTAGGTTTGCTTAAAGGCCCATAATTCTAAAAATCCCTGATAATAAGGTATGAGATTCAGTAAAGGGATCATTGCCAGTAACTTCTGTCTGTCCCACAGGTAGAGGGGAAAAGACATCATTGTTACTATAAAGAGGTGACAAATAGCGGACTTTTATGAAAAAAAAAATACTACAAGATTCCTATGAGTCTCCTCACCTCATCCAACTTTAATTAATTGAAAAACTATGTGATTATGAGAAAAGAAATATCTATTTGGGTGAAGTCATTCTCAAGTGTAAAAATTACATAAGACTCAAGTGAAAGACTGGTTACAAATTCAGTTTCCTGGGCCCTATCCCTGAGTGTCTGCTGAAGTTGATCTAGAGAAGTGCCCCAAAATACATTTTCATGATGCACCTGAGATAATTAGGGCATTGGGCAATCCAGATATGATACTTTCAGTATCTATGCTCTAAGATTCCAAAAGGTTAATTGTGCCAATCAACCAGAATTTCAGGTTGAAATTAAAATACTAAAATGCCACTGAAACTTGTGAAAAAACTTAGTTTTAAATGTCTGATGTGTATGCCAGGCATACTTTTTTCTCTGATCACTACAGGTAGAATTAATACAACAGCAATGTGTAGACAAAAAGAGGATAGGGCGAAGGTTATTGCTATTTTTTTGTTGTTCAAATCCAGTTTTCTTCTGGTTCCAAAACAAAGTTGCATCAGGTTTAAATTTACCTAGAGTCCAAGTGCCACACTAACACAGACAAGGACTGAAGCCATTGAGGTCATAGTCAAAAACAGGAAAGAGCAAAATCAATCAAGTACTACCATTCTTTCATTTCTTAAATCCAGAACAAGCACCACAAAACCCTGCTAGAGGAACCAATCTGTTGCAAATTAGCGTTGGCTGGCTTATGTCAACTGTCTTTCCAAGTGTTATTTCATCTACCTCCCACGCACCTCTCAAGTCTTCATCTTCTCTGTTTTTTCTTCCTCTGGGCTGATAAAATTGATTTAAAACCAGTGACCCCAGCTCTATTTTCAATGTATTCTAAGAATTTTCTGAAACACTGTTGCCCAAAAGGATTTTCCTGACAGGTGAATCTAACTGTCCATGGCTCCTGCTCAAACTTTCCTGAGCTGCTGCATGTCAAAGCTGCTACTGGGCTCAGTCAGTTCTTGAGAAATTCCCACTTGCTCAGCTCGGCCTGTACTTGCCAGGACCTCCTTCCCAATGCCTCCTTTACCAGGTCCTGGCCTCCAATCTATGGCACAGATTCTAGGCTGTATCCGTGCAAAGCTACCTGTGGTTGCCTAAAAGAAATGGGGAGAAGATATTGCCAGATATTCAAAGTCCTGGATGCAACATCACACATCCTACCCATTCAAAATATTTTGTTGCAAAATAATAATAAGGCGAGTGAGAAATGCTTTTGACATAAAAAAGTGTCAAGGACAAGGAAATTGAGCATAAAAGACTTTAGATTGAACATTGGAAGCACATATATATAAAACCAAGTGTAATAAGTTGAATGTTTTAAGTACCTCAACATTTTAAAACAACATGAACAAAACTAACACACATGTGATAGATGGGAGAAAGTAGCATTAACACATTAAACAGATTACTTATATGCATAATATATATTTAAATTAATAAATGTTGACATTTATACTGGTGATATACAAGACAAGTCAAGTTTCTCTGCTCATTACACTCCTGGTGAATTTTTAAAATTTCAACTCTTTTTGAAAGCTTTAGAATATGAATTTTTTAAAAATAAATTAAAAACCAAGCACAAAAATTTTTTTAAAGTAAAATAAATGACAGAAAAAATGTTGTTCATTCCTATGTTATACTCAACAACAGCCTAATAACAAATAAATCCAAATATCTAGTACCTCGATCCAGTTGATGACCAGATTGCTATTGAAATTAGGATTATATGAAAATTTTCTTTTGATAATTTTTAATGTCATGTGTTATTTTTTCCCCATTTTTATTTTAGGTTGTTAGAGCACACAAGCATGTTTGCTACATGGACCTATTGTGTAGTGGATTGGGTCTCAGGTAGCCCACTCCCCAGATAGTGAACATTGTACCCAATAGATAATTTCTGAACGCTAATGCCCCTTTCCTCCTCCCCCTTATTGGTGTTCCCATGTCTATAACTTCCATCTTTGTGGTCATTTAGCTCCCACATAGAGATGAAAACATGTGGCATTTGGTTTTCTGTTTTTGAGTCAGTTCACTCAGGATGATGATCTCCAGCTCGATCCATGGTGCTGCAGTGTATGACTTAATTTCATTATTTTTTATTGCTGCATAGTCTCCCATATATAATTTTTAAAATCCCACTTTTTTATACAGTCAATTGCTGGTATGAATTTAGTTGATTCATGATTTGGCTACTGTGAACAGTGCTGCATTGAACTTACAAGTGCAGGATATTTTAAAAATATTGATTTACTTACCTTTGGGTAGATCTCTAATAGTGGACTCGCTGGGTCAAATAGTAACTCAACTTTTAGTCCTTTGAGAAGTCTCTATACTGTTTCCATCGAGGTTAAACTAGTTTACAATGCCACCAGCAGTGATTGAGTGTTCCCTTTTCTCCACAATAATGCCAGTGTCTGTTATCTGTCTTTATTTTTTTATTTTATTTTAAAGAGGTACGGTACGATTCAGGATTAGGTATACAAGTGATCATTGTACTGGTAAAGTTTGGGTCTCTCTTTGGTCCCACTTTGCCTGGTTTGAGATCAGTTACTTATTGATATTATGTGGCCCCCCTCCTTCCCTCACAGTTTCCGGCTACTGCCAATCCCTTTCTTACAGTATTATGGTAAATGTTCAGGGTCCGCTTATGAGTAAGAACATACTCAGTTATTGGTTTCTGTGATAAAGTACTGAGTATTATAGACTCTATATCCATCCAAGTTGCTGCACAATCCATAATTTCATTCTTTATAGCTGCATAATATTCCATTGTGTATATGTATCAGTCCAGTTTTGGTGGGCAGCACAGTTGGGTCCATGTTTTTGCTAATGTAAATAGTGCTGCAATAAAGATGCATGTGCAGGTATCTTTTTTGTAAAGCAATTTAAATTCCTATGGGTATTCCCGGGGATTGTTGGGTCATATGGAAGATCAATTTCTAGCTCTTTTAGGAATCACCATACTGTTTTCCATAGAGGTTGAACCAGTTTGCATTCCCACCAACAGTGTAGAAGTGTTTCCTTTTCTCTGCATCCTTGCCAGCATTTGTTGCTTTTTGTTTTATGAATGATGACCATTCTTACTGGAGTTAGGTGGTATCACAATATGGTTTTGATTTGCATTTCTCTAATGATTAGTGAGGCTGAGTATTTTTTCATGTGCCTGTTGGCTGCTCATATGTCTTCTTTTGAGAAATATCTAGTCATGTTTTTTACCCACGTTTTTATTACAGTACTTTTTATTTACTTTATTTTAAATGTTGCTAATTATTTCAATAATGTTATTAATATTTTTACTATTTAGAAAATAATTTGGGATTGCAGATCAAGTTGTATGGTATTAGCAATCCCCTTTAATTAGGTTTTTCTTTCATTTTCATGACAGTAACATCTCCACGTCTTAGAGCTTAGATATTTGTTCATGAATGACTTCATGTTTTGCATTTTGTCACAGTGTTCACTTCTGCTTAGCACATCACATCATTTGTCATGCAATGTCAGCTTTTATGTTACTGGTGGTAACATATATTGATGATAGGTTAAGACAGTATCCATCAAATTTCTGTACTTTAAAGCTCCTACTTTCCCTTTGTAAATAAAAATTTTATGAGGGATTATTTGATACCGTGTAAAAATGCTATTACTCAGAATTTCACCCATTAGATTTAGCATCCTTTGATAATTCTTGCTTGAAACAATTATGATGTGGGGTTGTTTGTTTTCTACCTTTTGGTACATTTGAGTTTTCCTTGTAAATCCTAGATGTTAGGCCTTTGTCAGATATGCAGTTGGCAAATACTTTTTCCCATTCTGTGGGCTGCCTTCCTGCTCTCTTGATGGTTTCTTTTGCTGTGCAGGAAGTTTTTCAGTTTGATGAGGTCCTACATGTTAACCTTATCTCTTATGGCATGGTCTTTTGAGATTTGATCAGGATTTGGGTGCCTATTCCAACTTCCATAAGGGTGTCTCCTGCACTTTCTAAATTTCTTACATTTCGAGGTTTTAAGTTTAGGTCTTTGATCCATTTGGAGTTGATTTTTGTGTTTGATGATAGGCAGGGGTCCTGTTTCATTCTTCTGCACATGATCAGTCAGTTTTCCCAGCACCATTTACTGAATAGGTTATCCTCCAGAGTGGTTGTCGTTGGAGGCTTTGTTGAAGGTGAGTTGGTTGAGAAATTGAGATTTTGCTTCTGGAATCTCTATCCTTTTCCATTGGTCTATATTCTTGTTCTTGTACCATACCAGGTTATTTTGATCATTGTAGCCTTAAACAAAGTTTAAAATCTGGAAATGTGATACCTCCCACTTTGTTTCTTTTGCTAAGGATTATTTTGGCTATTTGTGATCAAATGAATTTCTGTATTGTTGTTTGCAGGTCTGAGAAGAATGATGTTGTTCGTTTAATGGATATTGAGTTGAATGTGTAGATTCCCTTTGGGAGGATGGACATCTTAACAATGTTGATTCTTCCAACCCATGAGCATGGAATATTTTTTCCATTTGTTTGTTTCATCTTTGGCTTCTTTGAGTAGTGTTTTATAGTTTTCATTGTAAAGATCTTTTACTTCTCCAGTTAGGAAAATGTCAGGGTATTTCATTTTTTATGTGGCTATTGTGAATGGGATTGTGCTTTTTATTTGTTCTCTGCCTCTTAGCTATTGGTATATAAGAATGTGATGATCTTTTGCATATTTTTTTGTACCCTGAGACTTTTCCAAAGTCTTTTATCAGTGGGATTTTTGACAGATTTTCTTGAATTTTTGAAGTATAGGATCATATCGTCAGCAGAGATAGATAACTTGACTTCTTTTCCTATTTGGATACCCCTGATTTCTTTCTCTTTTCTAATTACTTTAGTTAGGACTTCCAACACTATGTTGAACAGGAGGAATGAGAGTGGGCAACCTTGTCTTATTCTAGTTTTCAGAGGAAATGCTTCCAATTTCTGTCCGTTTAGCAATATGTTGGTTGAGAGTTTATCATAGAGGGCTTTAACTATTTTGAGGTTTGTTCTCTCTATGCCTAGGTTTCGAGGGTTTTTATCAAGCCACTCTGACTGGTATGAGGTGATATCTCACTGTGGTTTCAGTTTGCATTTCTCTGATAATTAGTGATGTTGAGCATTTTTTCATGTTTGTTTGCCACTTGCATTTCTTCTTTTGAGAAGTGGCAATTCATGTCCCTTGCCCAATTTTTGATGGGGTTATTTGGGCTTTTTGTTTGTTTGCTTTTTTGCTTTGTTTTCATGTTGAGTTGTTTGAGTTACTTGTAGATTCTGGATCTTATGCCTTTGCCTGAGGCATAATTTGTAAATATTTTCTCCCATTCAGTAGTTTTCCTGTTCACTATGTTTCTTATTTCTTTTGCTGTATAGAAGTTTTTTAGTTTCATTAAGTCCCATTTGTCTATTTTTTGTTTTTGCTGCAATTTGGGGGGGTTCTTCACCATAAATTATTTGTTTAGGCCAATGTCCAGAAGAGTGTTTCCTAGATTTTCTTCTAGAATTTGTACAGTTTCAGGTCTTACATTTAAGTCTTTAATCCATCTTGAGTTAATGTTCCTATACAGTTAATGATAAGGATCCAGTTTCAATATTCTGCATATGGCTAGCCAATTTTTTCATTTAATGAACAGGGTGTTCTTTTCCCTTTGTTTAGTTTATTTTATTGGTGAGTAACAAAAGATGTACGAAGAAGAGTGGCCTAGTTTTGTGGCTTTGAAATCATCTATGGCCAATGCACAGACATGTGGAACTATATATCCAAATAATGACTATGCAATATTCTACAAGAAACTGGTGACAGTGTTATCTCTTTGGGAAACTTGAAATCAGGTGTACAAGAGAAGTTTATTTTTAATTATATTTTTACTTTTTACAATGTGGATGTTAAAAAAAGAACATTTTATAAATGTTCTTTTAGTTAACCTATTTATAGAACATTTTAATTAAAACAATATTGTAATGAATATAATATTTTTATTATAATATAACAATATAATATGACATGATAATATAGTAATATAATAGAATGGTATGTGAGATTAGAAGACGAATGCATATAGGCTATAATGCAATTAAGTTAAATTTTGTATATGTTATTCCACTTATAGTAACCATTCACTGAGTCTCTTTTCTGAGTCTATTATTTAAAATATATGATAAAACATATTTCATTTAATAAAGCATTACTATCAAATATAATTAAAACAAAGGATGCAAAATTTTAGACAGGAGAAATTTCCAAGTGCGAGAGTAAATTTTAAATGTTATCATCACAAAAAAAGATACCTATAAGGTGTGTTAGATATGTTAAATAGCTTGATTTAGTCATTCAACAATGTATACACATATCAAAACATAATTTTGTGCACCATAAATATATGCAATTTTTGCTCATTAATTAAAATTAGTTACAACAAAATTTGAAAAATAAAGAAGTTTGAAGCATTTCATGTATGTACAATATTAAAAATCATTTTTTAAAACTATAAAAATCCCCAAACTATACACCAAAACCGGGAAGTAAAATAAGAATTTAAAAATTGCATATTTTCTTATTTAAAATATATACTAATAAGATTTTTCTCATTTTTTATGTTGAAAAACATAGCTTCAAATAGATTTATGTTAAATAAGATCTTGAAATAAATAATAAATAATTTTAATAAATTGGTATGTTTTTAAAATGCCAGAGTAAAACAGAAATGGGCACAGTTCATATTCATAGAGAAATCGATATGGAAAAATGTTTGTAAAATCTCAGAATGAAGATAACATGAGTCAAATATAGTTATTATGATAATAAATGTAAAGGAGACATATGTTTATTTCAAAAGGGCCTATATTCTGTTTAAATTTTTAATATTTAACCTAGAAGTAAAAGGGGCAAAAATGTCGAGAAACTATAAGAGTTGACAGTGATAAACATTGTAAAATGTGAGGTGGAAATTGAAAATCATGCAGTGCTACCATGTGGGCAATGAGCAGTATTGACAGTATGCCAACTCCTCTCAGATTAGTTTAAAAACACAATCCAATTCCACTGAAGACTCTTACAAGACATTTTAAAAACACTATTCTGGAGTTAACTTTGAAATTATATGAGCAACAGTAATCGTCACAGGTTTCAGAAAAAGATTAAGGAAAGAATGTTGTCTTTGCCAGATATTCAACTGTAGTTTAAAGCTACAAACTTACAGTGCTAGTAGAAGATTAATGGAATAGAACAAAAAGCTAGGAAACAGAACATATATTCTAAAACACATGTAACTCTTCAATATTTGATAAAGTTGGCATTTCACATCAATGGAAAAAGGATGCATCATTAAATAAGTCATTTAATTAATTATTAAATAGATCATTAAATAAATCATTAAATAAGTTGTTTGGAAAGAATATATTATTTAATACATATATCTGTATTTTATATTAGATATCAGAATAAATTTCTGATGCTTTATCAACAGTTAAATGTAGAAAATATAAAACTCCTTAAAATATAAAAATATGTAAAACATCAAAGCATCTGAGTGAAGAGTATTTTTATGTTTATATGGAAATAGCACTTGAAGCAAAAAAGATAAAAGGAAACTATTCAAATATTTTTTCTAAGTTATAAACAATATGCATTATTATCACATAGTAAAAACCTCACTTGTGGCCTAAGAGGTGTCTTGATTCTAGTATCAACGGAACAGCTGCATGACTGGTTAGCATCTTACCTATGTTAACTTCTCAACTGCTTTCATCAATAAAGTGGTAATAAAGATATTTTAAATATTTGTTTCCTTTACTCCTCTCCGAGTCTTAGATGTTTTTAACCTGTGAAATGCTGTCTAAAAAACCTTCTTAAGAATTTTTACAATTATTTCCTGCTCCAAGAGTAGAAGAAGTGTAGAAACGTGAGTCTGTTTTTAAATTTCAAATATTCTGGGGAAAAAAAAAAAAAGGAAGAATCACAATGGCCAGCATGATCACAGTAATCATGTTAAAAAGATTTGAATACTTGAATACTAAATTTTGATTTCTGCATCAGTTGAACAGAAAGTCTGATGCTCAACCCCGAAGGAGTCTTAGAACAAAAAACACAACACCGAGCTTTTAAATGTTTTTTTGAAGGATCTTGTGAAGATGAATGTGGAGGGGCCACAGTGCCTGAGAGAATGCAGAGACAATGGAGCCCTCAAAGCTCAGACTTTGACACACAGTAGGTAATTGTCTCAGAGGGATCCTAAATTCCAGAGCTGGCAATGCCTGGACATTCTGACCTTCCCCTGGAACAGGCTTGACCCAGGGGAAATGGGGCAGGTGAGGGAAGGGGAAACCACAGTCTCTTCAGCCCTCTTGTCCTTTACTTCTTTTCCCATGACGCAGATAAATAGATTTCTCTCTTCTTAATATTGTTCATTAAGTGCTGAAGTCAAACTTTCCATAAGTGAGATAAGTCTTAGGATAAACCCTTTTTTTCTTAATTTGTGTGGATAACCAGAGTTATGCATCCTCAGCCCCCAAAAGAAATAGATAAGGTGCACAGGGAATGGGGATTGTAACTGATTCTAATCAGTTCAAAGTTGTGAGTGAGGACAAACTCATAGGCTTGAGACAGGCTCTAAGATAGTAGGAACAAAGAGTTGGTTGTAAATAAACTAAATTTCAAATTTCTCCAACTTTGTACATTTCCATAAGGCCAGAGGGACATTGTTTCACTTAAGTTAAAGACTGAGGAATTCCAGTGAATGGTGAAAAATTCAGCCAGTCATGGGATATTTTACTTAAGCATTGCTGAACACTTACTCATTTGGAAAACACAATTCTAGATTTTTTTCAGATGTTTAGGATCATGAAGACAGAAATAACTATCAATATTCTTACCCATCATATTAAATTCACAATTAGGAAGACCCTCATAGAAGTAGGTTGTAATCTAAGAATTGCTCAAGAAATGGTTAAGCCTTTATGGACTGTTTAGGAAATGTAACATACAAAGCATGCTTTTTGCACATAAGAATAGTTTAATAGTTTGGCCAAACTCTCACTTTTAATCAAAAAGTAGTCCCAAATTGAAAAGGGGGAGGAAAGACATAAACACAATATATAAATATCAGAGGTCCTTACCCAAAGCAAAGCTGCTGTTGTAGCTAATGTCAGATACGACTATGCAGTGTTAATTGAAGATGGAAATATAACTTAATAACAAAGACAGCCTTTCAGCATTGATTCCATAGCAACAAAGTCATACCTAGAAACCAGACTTTCCTTCCTTAGTGATAAGTGAATCAAAATATGTTTTATTTTTATGGCATGGTCAGATTAGTGGAGGAAGTCACATTACTTTTGTAAAGGAAAAGGAATTAGATTCAAAGGAGAAGCTCTAATACATAACTGGCTTCCATAGTAACACAATCAGAAGAGTATGTGGTCCGCCGGCTGGGGATATCAAGTAGGAAGCGACTCTAAGATCACCTACTTCATCACATGGAGACGTGCCCTGTTTACAATGTTTTCATCCCCTATGTATGTGCAATGCTCAATACAGGAATAATATGCACATCCTTATTTCTCATTCTCAGAAGCCTCTTTAAATTTCAAAATGCCTCAACACTTAAGTAAAGAAATCAGAAGAAAAAAGAGGTTAGATGCAAATATTTTTATTTTAAGCAAAAATATTTCTCTTTCTCTAAGGTCATCTTAAGGTTGCTTTGAAATGTCCTTTTACTTAATGTAACTTGTAAGCTTTTGTCACTTTTGGAGCAAAGATATATCTTATTTAATCTCTTCTCCTCTGTGTGTGATATTTACTTAGAATTTCTAAATTTCGACATGGTTCACATAGTATTTTTAAGAATGAAATAGGATCCTGAAACCAAAAAGTTTTAGAAACATCGCTATAGATCACCACCTAATTTCACTGTGTAGGGTCTTTTGACTTAAAGAGCAAGGCACAGAATTAACAAATCGATTTAAATTCCACCCCATTCTGTCATTAAAACAATAAGCCATTCCTTCCAAACAATGGAATAAGAAATTGCTATAGACCATACTGATGCTCATTTGGAATCCTCATAATTTGCATGTAAATTTAACAATAATAAATTCAGTGTATCAATCTTTCCAAATCTTTCCTTTTTTTCAGTATCAGATTTCTGCATCTAATTAACTAGAGCTCTGTCTTTTAAGATAAACTAGTTTGCCCCCAAATTCCTTTCTTTTCCTTAATCCCTTCTTAATTTGAAGTTTTTTCACTTTAAATAAGAAAATAAAATCCATCATCCACAATAAACTACCATCAAAATCAGAGCTCTGTAAGTCCTGTGTATTTCATTATATTCTCAGCTCCACATGATTGATCTAAGTTAACATCTTATGGCACATATAGGTTCACTATACCATATACTGGGAGTAATGATACCAATCGTAAACATTTATTAATATTACTCTGTAGCAAGTCGTTGACAATAAGACTTATTTAAGTTCAACAGAAATGCAGAAGGAAAGCCCTATTACTAACACAATTTTCCAGATCATGAAACCGGGACTCAGAGTGTTTTGGTGGCTTATTAATATTCCCAGTAATATAAACACTTCAATTCAACCTTGGGTCTTATGCAGATCTACTGGAAAAATCTGCATTTTAGCAATTCAAAGACATAGACAGGTACGGATTTTATAAATAAAGTGTTCTATGAAAACCTACGGTACAGTCTAGTATGATTTATTTTCTTTTGTTTTTCAGAGGCTTTCCAATTTCCCACAAAGTGTTTCAGACTCATTGCAATTATTGAAAGGTCTCCCAAATCTAGGATCAACCTCCTTTGCTATCCATGTCTTTTAGGCTTCCACTTTAGGGTGACATTTTGGGGTCAGGTGGGGCCAGTTGTTCTCCCTTGAAATATTGTGGTAATTTCTTTCAGAATTAACTTAAAATTTTGTTTTGTTTTGTTTTGTTTTACAGCTTTATTGAGGTATAATTGATATACAAAAACTCTGTAAAGTTAGGACATAGGCTATACTCATGAAATTATTACCCCAGGAGATTGCCGGGAAGCAGAGTCAGTTGGACTAAGCAAGTCCCTGTGTAAGTGAATGAATGTATGAAACATTTAGTGTACCTGTCAGTTAGTAAGTGGGCATGTGAGTGGCTGACTGAGTGGGGACTGGGGAGCCAGTAACCAGGGCCCTCCTGGTGAAATGGCTGGTGCCACAGCAGCTCTTCTTGGTCGCTAGTGCTTCCTGGGGTGCAGAAGTTGAGCACTATTTTAAAAAAATCAACAAAGCCTTTTTGGGAAGAAGCAGCTGGGAAAGACTGCCAGCTTCAGGCTCTGCTTCACCACTGCAGCACCTGGTCCAACACTGGTAGCAAGGGCTGCAGAGGGAGCACGTGAGGGACCCCAGAGGAAGATCCCCGTTGGGGAACAGGTAAGAGGCACCCTTCCATTATCTTGAAAACAGGACAGGAAAGTACTCCAACTTGCTTACCACTGAGTGACAAACCTGACCCAATCTCTGTGACCACTGGATTAACCACTCAGGGATTTATCATGACCCAGATGGAATATTCTGAAAGCACAAACTGGAGAGACAGGACAAGTACTGATCTCAGGCACCCCATCCCATACTCTGATCCAGTCTCAGGACAAAGAGTGTTGCCAGAAAAGGAGGAAGAAGACCTCTGAAGAGATCAGTGGTGAGTCCAGGGCTGATCCTACTCCCCACCACCACTCTATTTGATGATACTTCCTTCCCTCCCTGCAATCCTCTGACCATCAGACCCACATGACTGGGGCATGACTGAGAGGGAAGAACCCAGGCAGAGCCAGGACATCAGCCATGATAGGAGGACTCCACTCCAAGATAAGCTTGGCTGGGCCACCCATTCGCCAGTACCTAGGGAAGAGACAATCCTGCACTTCTCCACCAGAAGGGATCTTCCTGATCATAGGTGAATGAGAAGGAAGAACTGAAGTCCCACCCACCTCCACCACCCTCTCCTCCCCTGGATGTGAAACTGGGAAGATTGTGAATGAGGCCAAAGCTCTGCAGGAGACAGTAGAAGGGCAGCTGAGAGGAACAACTACAGGACCTGCCACGAGAGGGTTGTTGCTGTGTGCTTGCTTCTTTTAAATATATTTTTCCTTCATGCATGAATTTGAATGTGAGTTCGATCTGCATATCCCCATGCATGTTTTTCTTTCTTTTTTTCTTCTTTCATTTTTTGTTTCATTTATGTGTGTACATGAAGGATTGAGTGTTCATCTTTCAGTTTTTTGGTCATTTTTGCTTTTTTGTTCTTTTTTTTAGTTCAATATGTGCATGAAAATATGTGTGCGGGTTCGTTTTGAATTTAAATATTTAGCCTCAATCAGAGGCTTTCACTTCTGATGTTTGCTTAGCCCTCTATTCTTCCCTGATCAGGGTTATGAATTTGTTCTATTTTTGAAACAGGACTGTGAATGGGAAGTTTTGCTGTCTCTTGTAGTTTCAAGAGTCGGATAAGGTGGAGGATGGAGAGCTAGGATTCAGAAACTACTTGCAGATTACAGTGTTCATTGATTGTGTTATAGGTTCCCCCAGACCTACTCCCCACCACCACTCTATAGGCTGATACAATGGGTACATTGTACAACAAAAAATGGCTACATGTAAAGGTTGTCCTGCCAACTTCCTACTTTCACAGTTGTCAAAATATAGAAGAGAGACTAAATTGGCAGTAGCAAGATACTGCTAGGGTGGGTGGTGGGTGTGGGGAGAGACACATCATCAATAAGCGTATCTGATCTCAAACCAGTCAAAGTGGGGACCAAAGGGAGGCCCAAACTTTGCCTGTGTGATGATCCCTTGTATACATAATCCTGAATTGTACTTCACATCTTTAAAATAAAAATAAATTTTAGAAGAAATTATTACCACAATCAAGGTTATTAACATGACTATTGCCTCCAAAGGTTTCTCTGTGTCTTTACATACATTTTTTTAATTTTGATAAGGAAACAACATGAGATTTACCCTCTTCCACTTTCAAGTGCACACTATATACTGTGAACTATAGGCACTATGTTTTAGAGCAGATCTCTGGAACTAATTCACCTTGCATAACTGCTTAACAATAACTCTCCATTTCTCATTTTCCCAGAAACCACCTTTCTACTTTCTACTTCCATGAGTTTGACTGTTACCACATGTAAGTGGAATCATCATGTTTGCCACTCTGTTACTGACTTATTTCATTTAGCATAATGTCCTCAAGATTCATTCATGTTATTGCAAATGGCAGGATCTTCTTTTTTTTTTTAAGGTAATTTTAAGACTAACATTCTATTGTATAAGTATATGACATTTTCTTTATCTATTCATCTGTTGATACACATTTGGGTTGTGTCCATATCTTTGCTATTGAGAATAACACTGCAATGAATATGAGAGTGAAGACGTCCTTTTGGTATATTTATTTCAATTCTTGTGGATAACTATTCAGAAATGGAATTGCTGAGTCATGTACTATTTCTATTTTTGATTTTTAGAGGAAACTTCATACTGTTTTTCATAATGGCTGTACTATTTTACAATTCTACCAACAGTGCATGAAGATTCCAATTTTTCCACAATAAGACCAACACTTACTTTAAAAAAAATAACTATCCTAACAGGTATGAGATGATATCTTATTCTGGTTTTAATTTTCATTTCCCTGATAAATAATAATGTTCAGCATCATCTTATATACCTATTGACCATTTGTATGTCTTCTTTGGGAAATATAACTATTCAAGTTGTTTATTTTTTTAATTAGCTTTTTTACTATTGAATTTTAGAGTTATATATTTTAGATATGAGTCTTTCATCAAATGTATGGTTTGCAAATATTTTACCCTATTCATAAATTGTCAATCAATAGAATAAAAAGTCAACCTATAGGAGAAACTTGTTTCTTCTGCTGTATAGAAGCTTTTCCATTTGATGTCATACACCTTGTCTAATTTTTGCTTTTGCTGCCTGTGCTTTTCATGTATTATCCAAAAAATCATTGCCAAGACCAGTGTCAAGAAGCTTTTCCTCTATGGTTTCTTCCAGGAGTTTTATGGTTTCAGGTCTTACTTTAAGTTTTAATCCACTTTGAGTTGATTTTTGTGTATGAAACAAGATAAAACTCCAATTTCATTCTTTCGCATCTGGTTGTCCAGTTTTACCAACAGCATTTGTTGAAGAGGCTATCTTTCACCATTTTGCATTCTTGGCACCTTGTCAAAGATCATTTGACCATATATGTTTGGGATTATTTCTAGGCTCTCTTTTCTGATTCAAGGATCTGTATATCTCTTTATGCTATTACCATACTTTTTTCAGTTACTCTAGTTTTGTAGTTTATTTTGAATTCAAGAAGCATGATGCCGCCAGCTTTTGGAAAGATTATTTTTATCAATTAAAAGACTTACTATTGTTAAAATATCTATACTGCCCAAAGTGATATGCAGATTTATTGCTATTCCCATCAAAATCCCAATGACATTTTTTACAGAAATAGACAAAATGATTCTAATATTCATATGGAACTACTGAAGCTTTTTTGATACTGGGTGTACCCTCAGCCATTATGTCAGTTCTTATCCATTCCTTGAAAATAGATTATTTTATGAATTCATTGACTATCCCAAAACCCAAATATCCTGTATTTTACTTCCTGTATTGGCACATTACTGATGATTTTGCTCATACAATGTCTCAATAAATTAAATTTATTTTAAAATGGAATTGTTTATAAGTTGTATCAGTTAGAAGGTGATCTTCTTGAAAGCATAGACCCCAAAGTGCTAGAAACCCAGTAGGAAACAGCAAGCATTTGTCAAGTGAGAACACGACCCAGTGGATGAAAGTCTCTGAAAGACTGGATACTTCAAGGTTGATGAAATCCTTTCACCATCCTAGCCCTACATCTCAAACTGCAGGCCCCAAAACTTTCCTCTCTCGATTCCAACTTTGCTTTCAGCAGTGCATCTCTCTTGAGACTGATTCCAAAAGGTTCAGCTAAAGCTTCTTGAGAGCAGAAATCATAACTTCAGATTGTTTTTATTAATTCTACAATATCTGGAATTTTGTCCTGCACAGTTCCAAATTCAAGACTATTGACTGGTTGAAAAATATGTACTATGTCATAAATGTGATACAAGTCATATGCTACATTTTGTATTGATTAAGTACCATTCTGATCTCTGTGACCTGTTTTTAGGTTTAATGGTGTCAGTGCAGTTTGTGTCATCAACCAATTGAAGATACATCTTCAGTTATCTGTAAGTGGAAACTATAATAATGGCAAAATGCACACACAAGCACTTGATGAATACTTTTAATCAGGACAATGGATATACATCACTTACAAGAGTCAATGTTTAAGAAGAGTGCTTCTAATATTATTATTATTCCTATTTTTATCTTTTATGGTAGAAAATAACTGGAACCTAAAGGTCTAAGGCAACTCGCATTAATCTTCTAGAAAATTCAAAAGAGCCACTAACTTTGCGGGTTGCTATAACTCAAACTGAATAACAACACCTATAGTTTTTTCAGGAAAAAGATGTTTCATAAAAAGAATATAGGAGGTCCTCATTACTGCTTTTAAGACTATTGGTACTTAACCACCTCAAAAAGAGGGAGAAAACCTGCTTTTCAGTCTAATGAGATCTTCTCTTACTAATGTTAGTATTTGGCCATTTTTTTAAAAATAGAAGATTATAGTGGTATTACATTATATTCATTGTAAGGGCTCCTAAGTATGGTTTCTTAGCATTTAGAGTTTTTGTATCAGAAACTTGATTCACTTTTCTCACACAGCAAAGTGGGAAGCAAGCAATCAATTGCTAGATGCGCCCAAGTAGGACTAATAATTTGATGGTCGTGGACTTTCGTTCTGCACTATCAGTTTCTTCCTCTAAGTGAAATAGATAGCATAAACTCATAGACCACTCAGAAGGCCAGAGATGCCTGTCACCATGGAAACCAAAAGCATCCATCCACACTCCCTTCAGACCTCTTTTCAGAGATAGTTAGAACTTGATTTAATGGAAGGGGCTTCATAACCAACAGGATGAATGAATTACCTTCAGAAGTCTGTAAACATATAAATATGAAGAAGAAAGTGCTATTATTAGGAAACATCCTGGAATCTGTCATGTTGAACTTAAATTTTTAAGTATTACTGAAGAGCTTTGGTATCTTTCAAAAACAAGTTTAGTCAGCCAAGAGACTCACACTGATTTAAAGCTAGGCAGGTTTTGTCTTTTGGATGCAAAAAAGCATTGAGGTATATTGGGAAAGGCAAGATTCAGAGTCACAGATGCTGGATGTCTCCTGGAGCTGCAGCATTTCATCACTGCAGGGATGCTGACAATTCATTTACCGTCTCCATGTTTTGGCTTTCTCTGTATTTCTATAAAATGCTCACTAAGATAGGATCTAGTTCAGTTGGATGTAAGATCAGAAGATAATAAAGTACTTAAAGCAATTATAAATCAGCCACAGATATTTTTTTAGTCCAGATGTTAATTGTTGCTATTTTTGAGAATAGAGATTTTTACGGCTATTGCTGTTATTGGTTTTAGTAGAGTGGAGAAAGGAAGTAACGAGGTGTGAGACAGAGGGTGATTGTTATTTGATGCAGAGCTGGGACAGAATACCCTACTTCCCCACACAGGCAGACTACACCTGATATCTTTTTTAGACAACTTATGGAAATCCTGCTCTCCTGAGGGAATGATTTCAGCAGAAATAGACACTGTCTTTTTCAAATAATCATATAAATAAGTGTAAAATCTGTGTCTGATATTTGTGAAGGTGAAGGTTGCATACCAGTAACCACCCAAAGAAGGCGCTAACAGCTGAACTGTTTGATCAACTGCACCTTCTGTTTCAGTGACCGTTCAATCAGGCAAATATAAAAGGAAGGAGGAACAGATTCTAACAACCCTGAATTCGTACAGGTGATATGTGAGAAGTAAAAAGGAAATATTGTAAAGAAATCAGAGATATACATGGATGCAATAGGTTACTTTTTCTCTTGGATGGATTCTCAGAGTCATTACTTTTTCTATGGAGAAAGGCATGTTAATATTTATGTTGATGTTGGAATGAGTAAGCAGACTATACTTAGAAGCAGCGGCTGTACCAGTAATGGGTCTGTGTGTGAGGCCCAGGGTAGGCTTAGCAGAGAAAGGGAGCCCCTAAGGCAGTCGGCACCCTGTATTGGGAAGCCCTATGCAGAGTCTATGCAAATCACTAGAAGATGCCTCTCATCACAGTAATGGCAAAGCCCACAACCAAAATTATCAATCCTATTAAAGTTTTCTTTCATCAACTTTCATTAATTTAAACAAAATTTATTCCAAAATTAAAAATGTTTTACAAAAATAGCCTTTTTTAAATAAAGAAACTTCTTATAGCCCCTATCATCATAATACCAACAATGATAATCAACATGTGCATTGTTTTAAGGGACTGCCATGAACATAGCAAATATCTATTCCACTTTTACATATTCAGAACACAAGATAGTCATTTTATTCCATATATCCCTCACTAGAAAATTTCATGATCCGACATTATGATTGCCCTCTGCAGGTGATTTCACTAAGTGCTTTTACATTTGGTGTCATTTTATCCTAAAAATATCCCTGTGGGATATATCATATAACACTCAGAGAAGATTGCAGAAAGGAAGAACCATTATAGCATATTGTTGCTGCCTGACTTTTAAGCTATGAGAGATTTTTCAATGTCTGTTTGGTTTTTACTGTATCACTCAAATCTTGTGACATAAGAAAGAAGTAATGCAGCGCTTAGAAAACACTGTGAAGTTATTTTCATTGCATAACAAAATAAACAGAAAGAAATAAAAATTTGAGTAAAAACTGATACATTTTACATATATTAAATGACTGTTTCTTATTTCTACATAATATTAAAATTCAGAAAAAATTGTATCAACAGTTTTATGGTAATTAATACATAAAACATTTATATGGTGGATTATTTTAAATTTGAATGGAATCTAAGTCTAATCACTTCATGTATGTGAGTGTTTGTGTATGAATATGTAGTTGTGTGTTTGAGTATATGGTTGTGCTTGAGTATGTGATTGTGTGTGAGTATATGGTTGTATGTGAGTGTGTGAGTGTGATTGTGTAGTGTGCATTAAGTATATGATTGTGTGAGTGTGTGACTGTGTAGTTGTGTGTGAGTATATGTTGAGTATATGGTTCTGTGTGATTGCATAGTTGTTATATATGGTTGAGTGCATGATTGTGTAGTTGTGTGTGAATGCATGTTGAGCATATGGTGTTGTGAATGTGTGTCTGTATTACTGTGCATATGGAAGAGGAGGGAGGGAAGGGAGTAAACCCTACTGCCCCTTATTAAATTTTAATATTTTACAAATCCCAAATTATGAAGCATTGTGTTTATTTGAGAAGCTTCTCTGAACCACATAGACAGTCTATCAGAGGTTCTTTAAAAAAAATGTTTTATCTCATTGAAATTCAATCAATAAGACCAAGATTAAATGAGCACAGGGCCCACCACAGGGGACAGCCACTCCAAGTCTCCATGTCCTCCTGAGGGCCCGGGAAGAGCTTGTCTGCAGGCATCTCCACGAATACAGCTCATACTTTCTCTCAAGCATGAAAATTATTCATTGTCATTTGAGAAGCACAAACTGGACTTTAATTTTAAACATGGGAGTTCATTTCTTTTGATCTCACAATAATAAAAGACATGAAGGGAAGTAATTGACTTATGACATAAAAGATAAGAAAAATATTAATATATATGCTAAATATCTGGGATGAGTAAGACCACCTTCAATCAAATACGTTCGAAAAGGAAGATGCCCTCTTTGCTGTGCAAACACAACTCCACTGCCTTAGTGAATCCCCATTCCCACTATGGAAGAGAAAACGTAACCTTTTCCTTTCAAGTGTTCTGGTTGCTTTGGTTGTATGTGCTCTTTCCAGTAAATATTCACTCACATTCTAAAAGGCTCCTTGAGGTCAGAGCTCTACGGCCCCCAGCCTGTCCTTCTTTCCTTTTGGGTGGCTCACAGTCTGCAAAGGAGTCAAACCCCACCTGAAAGCCCCCTCCACAAAACAGAACCACAGAGGGCCTGTCCTGGGCTGGTCCTGAGACCCTCGTCTCTCTCAGGAGGGCGGAGTGTGATCATGGTCTCTTGGCATAAAGGCTCTTCCCTGCCCCACCAGCACTCCATACCCACTGTGCACCACTACACAGGCTCTGGTGAGACTGGCTGCTGACCAGCGTTCAGACCCTTTGCCACTCATCTTCAGGCATCAGAACCTGGGCAGCTTCTCCAAGCTCATTTCCCACAAGAGAAGGGCCTCTGCTCAGCCTTCAGGCCCCAGGTAAGACTCTCCATCTGGGATTCAGCAGAGCCACCTGAATCTCCAGGTCCTGCCCTTTGCAGCAGGAAGTGGGGCCTATATTCACACTTATCCTCCTCTTTGAAGGGAGACTTGCTCAAGTGCAGGGAGTATTTGGTTTCTTGCCAGGAAGGTGAAGGAGCTGCCTACCTGTCCACTCAGAAACCCCAAACCGCCCCCAAACTCTAACCCTCCACGTAGGAAGTCCCTTTTCACATTCCTCTGGAGCCAGGACAAGCACTCATTTCTGACTCACTAATACCTGGGTACAGATCAGGCATGTCCAACCCCTGACCAGCGGGCCATATGTGGCCCAGGACAGCCAGTAATGTGGCCCCACAAAATCTTTTAATATCATGTGTTTTTAGCATTTATTTTCTTTGTGATCCCATGTGGAGTTCCATTTTTGAAGTTCACAATCGCAACTTATTCATGACATTACTTTTTGGGAGCACATACATTTGTGAGCTGCTGTTTTCAATCATGAAACACACAAAGAGCAAAATTCAAACAAACACTTCTAACGAGCACCTTGAGAACTAAGAATTGCGACCACTTTCATCAAACCAGATATTGACAGATTAGTTTTACAAAAGCAAGACCAAATTTCTCACTAATTTTATATTGTTCTCATTTTTCTAAACTTTGTAATAAATATATAAAAAAATAAGAGAAGTCTTATTATGTTTATACACTAACTATATTATTTAAGTGGTGTGCAGCCCAAGACAATTCCTCTTCACTCGATGCAGCCCAGGAAAGCCAAAAGCTTGAACACCGCTGGTATAGATGAAGAAGTTATATGCCAGGCTCACATGTGGCTCAGCTAGTTGCAGGTTCAGTGTCTTTGTCCTCAGCGATATGCTGCCTGTTCAGTGATTCTTGTGCCCTGTTTAGCCTGATCAGTGTGACACTTGAGGCAAGGAAGGGGCACCTCTTCAGGATTTCTTAGTGCTACCTTATAACCACCACAGGAGGGGGTGGCCATGATATTCAAACCCTACCTCCACCCCTCTCTTGTTGTATCACCTTAGACCAATGACTCAACTTCTTTGTGCTGTGGTTTTCTCATTTGTAAAAAAAATTATCAGGTTAGCCTGATAATTTAATGGACTTCTTCATATAAAGTGCATAAGACAGTTTCTTGTTCGCAGTGTGTTCAATATATGATTACATAATTATTTTAAAATAAAAAATGTGAGAAGTAATAAACCAACTCCCAGATCTGTGTGAGAACACCAAATGAAAGAACAGGTATGCTAAAAGAATCTAGAATCTCACAGCATTAGTTGAGTACTACATAGTACTACATAGCGTCAACATATGTGTTCATCTGGAGTCAGGAAGAAGTACTAAAAGTAACTATGTGAATGAATATAGTGGAAAGACCTCATGGTCCCCTCAGGCTAATATTACCAAAAACAAATAACCTGGATTAAAATAATGGGAGTATTCAAACCCTCTTCTATGGATTTGGTGAACCTTCTTGTGATCATAAGAATACAAAAAGACCTCACCAGCCTGCTGAGGATGCCAGAGTTGGGAGACGATCCTTGGTAACATCACTATGATCACCACACAGGTGGCACATATATGGGTGAATCTCTGTCAACTAGTAAAGCTTTCATGAGTCTGTGAATGGGGTTCTTATGCTTGTCTTTTCTTTTCATCTATATATCTGCATGATTGAAATTTTAATTTCTTTCTAATTTCTATATATATATTTACAAAGTCACCCCAATATTTGAAGTACCCTGATGTGGTGATAGTTCAGAAAAATAAAAATAAATAGTGAATGCACAAAGGTTTCCATGAAACTTGTTCTTTCTGCAAATTGAGACCCAAGATTCTCCCATTTCTCTGCCCATATTGTAGTGTGTGTTAGAATTGGGCTCCTTTATATGAGGGTACCAAAAAATGTATACACATTTTAAGAGACGTTATATATGTATTAATTTTCAGAGTCAAATTAAATTATGGTAGCAATGTGTAGGATGGCGTTTGTTCAACTGTGCTGCCACCATTTTCTTTGACTGTCCTACCTGTCACATTGTGATCCTACCATTCATTCAATTAATATCATCTTTTGGGTAAACGTCATACTTAAAATGTGTATACGTTTTTGACACTCCTGTATATGCTGTTTTCTTTAAAAAAAAATCCTCAAGGAAGAACTAGAAAAGATTATCTTCTCCAGTGGGACAACATTTTAAGAATAGTTGCTTGGAGATGTTTTCATTGTCTTTGGGGCAAATTGGGACCCTTTATTGGGAACTATCCATATACACTGGATCCAAGGCTCATAGACAAGGGAGTACTCCCAAAAAGCCAGAATTATCTTTTAGACAGCAGGCCCCTAATAGTACACTAGGAATTTGTTCCTCTGGATCAGTCAACTAACATTTTCATCTGGAAGTTTAGAGAAGGTTACATCATGATTTGTGGAAGAAATGTCCCTAGTTGCGGCAAACAGGTGACTGGTTTTTCCACCATAACAGCATATCTGCTCACATCACTCTGAGTGCTCAACAGTTTTTGACCAAAAACAGCATGACCCTGTGGCACAGCTTCACTATTCACCTGATCTTGTCCAGAACGATTTTTCTTTTGTTTCCCCAGATGAAAAAAGGATTCAAAGGGAAACATTTTGCCTATGTGGAAGAGGTGAAACGAGAAATGGCAGAAGTACTGAAAGACATCAAAATTGACAATTTCAAAAACTATTTTGAGCAGTGGAAAAAGCACCTCAATAGCTGCATTGCATCACATGGAGAGTACTTTGAAGATGACTAAGTATAAATATGTAAAAATAAATATAAAATTTTTATTAAAAATTCTGTTTTGGGGGGTCTCCCCATACACTTACATAAAAGTATCTGAACTGTTAACAAACCTACTGTCTCCTTTTACCTACAGCTCTCAAAACCAATTTTTCAAAGTAAAAAAAATTAAAAACTTGTTCACCTAACCCTGAATTGTACCCCACATCTTTCAAATAATAAATAGATAAACAAACTAAAAACTACATTGAAAACCATCAAAATTTTAGTACTAAGGTGCACAGCAACATGTCAAACAATGTTTGACCCCTCACTCTGTAAATTAAAATTTGAGTAAACCCCAATATATATACTTGTTTATTTATTTATTTTTATTTTTTTTTTTTGAGTTGGAGTCTCACTCTGTCACCCAGACTGGAGTGCAGTGGCCGCTTCCGGCCACCGCAGCCTCGACCTGCTGGGCTCCGGCGATTCTTCCGCCTCAGCCTTCCCAGTAGCCGGAATTACAGGCATGCGCTACCACGCCCGGCTGATTTTTTTTTTTTTGATTTATTGTAGAGATGAGGTTTCGCTGCCCAGGCGGGTCTTGAACCCGTGGGCTCAGGCAATCCACTCACCTCAGCCTCCCAAAGGCGCGGGATTACAGGCTGAGCCACCGAGCCCGGCTTATACTTGTTTATTTATACATAATATGTGCTGTTGGTTTAGTTATATATGTTATATAACTACATATAGCTACATAACTTTATGATAATGTATATCATACAATTACGTATAGTTATATATGATGTTATAATATATACATAATATATGTTATATACATACAAAATAAAAATTAGCAAAGAATGACTAAAAGTAAAATGCATAGCATTTTTTAAAACAAACAATTTATTTAGCAGTATGCATGGCTCTTGCTCATGTCAACATTTCTAATATAAAATTTTCTGAGACAGCAACGTGATGAAATATGATGTGTTACTTTTGAAAATCTTAATCCAACACTTTCTGGTATAAAGATTTGAAGCTGGTGCTCGATGTTCAATTCATTCTACTGCTTGATTTAATGGCTGCTGTAATTGATAGAGATATCTTTCAAAGTTACCAGATCTAATAACTAAAACAATTATCTGGCTATACTTTTTACATCATGGTAGTCACTTCAGCCTTATCTGGCATTAATGAAAATGTTTTCTTGTGATTTTGCTGGTAAATTTTCATCTTCTCTGATATCAATTTTTCCTGCAAACTCTCTGGACACTTAAATAAATTGAATAAAAATTCAGTGAATCTCTTTATTGAGACAAAAATAATTAAGTTAGGAGAGTCTACTTCCATATATTTTAATGGTGATCAATCAATGTGTAATATTTTGTAGTTTGACTTATTTAACAAAGTTTGGGGTACCAAAATCATATAATAATGAAAACATCTCCAAACACTGATTGTCCAACAGCATTCATTTCTTTAGAAACATAGGTGCATTTTTACACAGTTAAAATGTCAACTTTACCTTGAGAAGACATGGGAAATATTTTGCTGAAAATATTTACTATGTAGCCTAATACTGACAATTATTTTTTCTCACAGAAAGCTTTTTTGCATTTGGGAAGTTTTAGTAAGCCTGTAAAGGAAGAACATATTACTCATCTTTAAATTGTATAGCACTTAACTCTGTGATTAATTAGATGGTTACCTCTGGGGAACAAAAGATTTTCCAAATTCTTGCCACGGACTCTGCACAACATCTCACAGTGAAGGAGGCACCAAACCCACAGCGCATGTGCAGGTCAAGGTAAAAGTCTGCACAAACTCAATGCAAATCAAGAAACAAGCATATCTTACACAAAAAGACCAATTGCCTCCTCTATCTCCTCTCCAAAGTCTCCACTAGGAAGCTATCGTGTATGTGTGTATGTGTGCGTGTGTGTGTGTGTCGGGGAGGGGGATGCTCTTTGCAAACATATAAAAACCAGAGCAGACAGTATGTAATCAATCTGTGTGGCTCCTTCAAGCAACACCATGTTTTGCGATCCACTAGTGTTGTTCTAAAAAACTGTAATTCTTTCACTTACTTTACCTCATGATGCCCTCTCCATGACTATTGCATAATTAATCCATTTTGCTCTGGATGGCCATTGGGTTTGTTTCACTTTGAGATTATTATGAGTAGCGCTACCATGAATGGATTTTGCATGCTTCCTGTCGCATTTGTGTAGCATTTGACATTTTTTACACTACTGTGAATGGTATATTTTTAAATGCTTAATTTTAACTGATTACTATTGGCTATTCCACATATTAACTTGTATCCAGCAAGCTTGTGGAACTCATTTATTATTTATAATAATTTATCTGAAGATTTGTCTGAGTTTTCTAAGTATATGTTCTTATCATATCAAAATGACAGTGTTATTTTTCCCTTTCCAATTTTTATTCTTTTTTCCCTTTTTCCTTATTGCACTGGCCTGATAGCACATAAAATGTTAAGTAGAATTGTTGAGAATAGCTCACCTTGCTCCTGGAATCAAAGGGAAAAGTTTTAGCATTTCACCATTATGTGTGATGTTTAATGTAGTTTAATGGAAACTAGACCTACATAAAGTAAACCTTCCTTTTCTTTATACAAGCTAATAAAATACATACAAAACATATATACTGACTGTGTCAAACATTACTGAAAAGAATTTTAGAAATCCTAAATTAATTGTACAATCCACTATGTTCATGGATTGATGATAGTAAATATGTCAATGTTTTCTAAATTGATTGAATATTCTATACAATCCCAATCAATATTATAAGAGAGAGAAAGATCTGGTAAGCCCATTCAATTCAGTTTTTAGCAGGAATATTTAAGACATTTTATCTTTTGAAACAATAATGTGGCTGAATCAGAAACAAAATCCTTTGATCCACTTGAACAGTCAAACAAACCTGACCACACATAACAATATTATAAAGTGAAGAAGGAAGCAGGGGACTCCTATCAGTACCCTACTGTGAGGGTTGGTGTCAGTCCCTGCACATATGTAAAGTGTATTGTATTTTGTACTTTCAGATATTAAATACATATATAACTGTCATGGTTTTTTCACATGCCAGTGATTATTCATGTATCCTCTGGGTTTATGCCCCATATTGATGCCCACTGAGAACTCCATACAACATTATTAGAGCATTTTTATGGTATTGTGTGATGAGGAATATTAAACCAAACTTTAGTTTTTATATAGGAAAACACTGTGTAAATAGTGTCTTGCTAATCATTTAAATTTTTTATTTCCTTTTCTAATTTTCACTGGTTGAAAATAGTTGGTGCAAAATCATTTTAAAATATGAGGACAAAAGAGATCATGAGAAACAGAGATTCAAAACAATTTTAGTATTAAAAAAGCTAAGTAATGTTTAACAGCATTTTAAAGGAGCATTAAATATAGCATACTTCTCAGGATGTCACGTTTGTTTTGTATGAACATATATTCTTAGAGCAAAACGGTTTATGTAGGAGATACTCAATAGTTTGTTTAACATTTTATATTTTTTCTATTGCTAAGTGATATTTGGAGGGTGTTTTTCGGCAGGGAGTGGTGGAAGAAATTAAATTTATATCTTAATCTGAAAGATGGATGGAGATTGAATAGCTTGCTCTATTGCTTCAAATAACAAGTTAAATGGGTCTAAAGTCCATCAGGAGAGGAGTTAATTTCAAATATTTGAGTTTTTAAAGAATAAGTCTTTGAAATGAAATAAATATTTAGGAAATTGTTATTTGAAATGAACCAATGCAATAATTTATCCTACAGCCCATACTTTCTTCCCAAGCATTTTCAACTGGCTCCAATAAATTAATTAATCATTTATTTAAATTACCCGTCCATTTGTCTATTAGATGAGGCTCTCCTTCCAAGTCCTAAAATATGAATTAAAGTTTACTAAGTGTTTAAATAAATTTTAAATTATAATTATTTGAAGTTGAATTAAATGAGGCTGATTAGTATTAGGGCCTGCTGCTCTGAAGTGAAAGTTCCCATTTTTATTGGAACTGGCACAGGAGGAAATGAGGTGGGCAGTGGAGGGTGGAATTTATATTTTCAAAGGTCACTTCTTTAAAACAGAACAAAGATATTTGCAGCTTAATATGCTTTAATTGGTACAAAAACAGAAACTTTAGAAATGTAGAATTCATTAACCTTTGAAATTCATAAATAATTTAAAATCATGTTGTTAGGCAAACTATAAAAGATGGGTTATTGTTCTTGTTAGATCCCTTTTCCATTCATTTCTGGAGGGTGAAAATAAAGGATCGAAATCAAATTTGAATCACCTGAGATAAAATTTTAGTAGAGCGAAGCACATTATTGTTTTCACTTTCATAAAATATTGGTTTAATAAAACAACTGAGATATAATAATATAAAGACTACAGGGAAAAAAGGTTGAAAAACCATCTTTCTCTAAAATGAATTCAAACAACTTACTTTGATTCTAGGTATGATGATGTATGTTAACTATTAGAGAATTAGAGGTAGCAATTCAGTGAGGGTGAAGAATAAAGAAAAAAAAGACTAAGAATGCAATGGTGGAGAATAATTTGGGTGGATCTGCCAAAGTTGGCACTACACTTTATTTCCTTAAATATTTATTTTCAAGGTAAATTTTTCCTTTTTGTGTGTGTGTTAAGACAATGACAAAAAACAAATGTAAAAGAAAACTATATAGTAGATGTTAAAAATTAAATGTGCAACTTTTATGAGGCTTACAGAGAAAAAAAGATTTAGAAACTATAATTTGATGCCCAGCTGAACAGTCATTCAAGACACATATAGTCAATTTCAGACACTATAGAGTCAAGATTACTTTCACTTACCTTTTACATGTGGAGAAAAAAAATCAGTGCAGTACATACTCAAGTATTTAAAAAAAAAAAAAACAAGAAGTTGGTAGACATGAGATCCAAGGAATAAAGCCTTAAATCAAAGGCACCTTGAGACAAAAATATTTAAATTAGAATTGAGTAATTATTTCAAACTAAACCATTTAACAATAGAATGATTTTTTTAAATATGAGTAATCTTATTTACATTTGTTTTCTCAAGTATATAGAAAGGTAAATTAAAAATGTTGAGCCGGGCTCGGGCTCGGTGGCTCAGCCTGTAATCCCGCGCCTTTGGGAGGCTGAGGTGAGGGGATTGCCTGAGCCCGCGGGTTCGAGACCTGCCTGGGCAGTGAGACCTCATCTCTACAATAAATCAAAAAATCAGCTGGGCATCGTAGCGCTACTGTAATTCCGGCTACTCGGAAGGCTGAGGCGGAAGGATTGCCGGAGCCCAGCAGGCGAGGCTGCGGTGGCCGAGAGCGGCCACTGCACTCCAGTCTGGGCAGCTGAGTGAGATTCCAACTCAAAAAAATAAAATAAATAAAATTAAATTAAAAAATGTTGGAAACATGCCCAATAATTTTATATGAAAATTATGATTCACACAAATAAAACATGTGAAGTGTCATAATTTAGGACAACTGAGATAAGAAGTAGATGGAGGCTGAAGATTCTATTTGAACTCATTCTATAATGTTTGAGTTATTCAAACCATGTTTATGCATTATAGGAACAGTCCCTTTACTAAATCTATTGGGGACTGATGTGCTTCAGAATTAATAATTTTTCCACATTACAGAACATTTCAGGGGTATCCAAGACAGTGCCTTACTGTCAAACACTTTACATGGGGTGCAGATTATAACTAGCTCCACGTGCATTTAGAGCAGAGTTTTTGGGTTTTTGTAATTGAACATAAGGAATTGTGGACCTGTACTTACCAATAAAATTGAACATGCACACACAGTTTTTAAGGTAGAATCAAAGTGAAACTCACATAATTTATTGTCTTTTTAACCAACTTATATTTCCCCTTTCAGGTGAAGAGTATACTATGCAGAGTGAAAGAAAAGACATGATGACCAAAGGCATTTTCCCTTTGAAATAACAAAATACACATATTCACATAGCAATAACTACAGTGATGAAATGCTGGAACAATTTTTGAAAGAACGTTTGGTCAAAAACACAATAAAGCTTTTGTTTGGATTTTGATAAAAGCGTTTCCATCAGTTTGACTGAGAACACAGTACAGCAGGAGCATAGCAATTTGCAATTCCAACATCAAGAAACGTATGCTTTTTGCAATTTATGAATCCTTTCACTCTTCCCTTTTTGGTGTTACTAATTCCATTTATATTTCTACTACTAAGGATGAGGATTTTTATTTCAAGGTAAGAAAATTAAAAACTCCCATTCCAAATGAACAAAAATAGTAGAACACAGTTTCAAGTGGTTTGACTCAACCAAAAACCAGACAATTTGGTGTACACATTTCCATATCAAAAGCTAGGGAATAGAATATTCACCACAAACACTATAGTAATACAGTCTTGTTATGCTAAGATTCAGACATGCAGAGTTAGTAAATAAACCTCCCATGATTTCAAAGTAATTTATTCAGGAAGTATTAATTGGGTGGTTAATGAGAATAGGGTAGTACTGTAGCACTACAGAGAAAGAAACTTGAAGAAATGTCCTCAGTGTAGTGCCCAAGAGATTGATTCGAGAGACCACCAAGAGCCAGTTCCGATGGAATTTCAAAAGGGTCTTTATTTCACAAGCTCGAGCCTGAACCTCTGTTGCTAAAAGACGCAGCAGAGTGCACTCAGAGGCCCCGAGCTCCCCAAGCAGGCGATTTTTATTGCGGTTACAGAGAGGAGGGAACTTGGTGGGGATTTCCAGACTTGTCATTATTTGATTGGATGGCAGGTACTAGTGGTTACCATATGTAGATGGGATTGGTTCACCTTATTTTAGCCAACCTCAAGCTGACCACGGTCTGTCAACTGGGGAAGCTGCTGAGACATCTGGAAACTTAGGTGATTACCCCCTGGCACCTGATTGGTTGTTGCTAGGGGGTGGTATGTGGCAAGGAGAGGGGTTGCAGCCTAGGCTATAATTTTTGTGGTTTTTCCCATAACTGAAACTGCAAGCAGCTGCAAGTTACATTCTGGCTGAGAGTTAGAAAGCTAAAATGGCTGTGCTATTGCTAATTAGCTGATTACAAAAATAATGTTATATACCATGCTTTCAGCTTAAGCCCGTGATAATTGTTATGGTCCTCGCCCTCTCATTCCCCCCTCGTCATGAAAGTGGGGTGAATTTAATCTTGGATTCGTGGGGCTAAGGTGTCCAGGGGTACCTGTTCGTACTGTTGCCGGAGGACCATAAGTTGTACGGTGCTGACTCTAGCTTTTATAAAGGCTACTAACTTATTTAAGATGCACGGACCAAAAGTGAGCAATAACAGAAGGATTAGCAAGGGTTCCGCTATAGTGGACAGTAAGGTAGTTAGCCACGGGGACTGATTGAACCAAGTCTCGAACCACCCTTGTCTTTGTTCCCGTTCCAATTTCTGTTTGGCCAAGCCCTCGCGGACTTTGGCCATGGATTTCTTAACGACACCCGAGTGATCCGCATAGAAGCAACACTCCTTCCCTAGTGCGGCGCACAGTCCTCCTTGGTGCAGAAATACTAGATCTAGTCCCCTACGGTTCTGTAAGACTACTCCAGATAAAGAGGTTAAAGAATTTTGGGAGCCGGGCTCGGTAGTTCAGCCTGTAATCCCGCGCCTTTGGGAGGCTGAGGTGAGTGGAT